>NW_010164887.1:3116-27756 GCF_000695765.1 Mesitornis unicolor | reverse complement strand
ACTCCTAATATTCTGTGATTCTGTGAAATTTAAACATGCCATGTGAGGTAGTACCCTGAGAAGGAACCTGAGGCCCATGTGAAGGTAGCTGTCTGGTTACACTCTCCAAGAAGGAAGGAAAAGCTGCAGAGCTGCAGCAGTGATTTCAAAATACTGTGGGGCAGTGGAGAAATATGGAAGCTTACCTTTATGTTTGCAAAGAACAGCCACACTCTCTCACATACAGAAAACAGCCATGATCTCTGCAGCATTATCATAGCATATCTCAAACGGAGACAGTTATTTTCAACAAGTCCTTCTCCAAACGGCATTTCCCATGACCACATGTATGACCATGCTGTCAAATGCAACGTGCTGTACCTCCTCAGGCACTGCCCTGCCCAGCGTTGGCAGCACAAGACCTCACACAACCTGAGGTTCAATATCTATCGGCAGCACAGGTCAGGACTATGACACATCACCAGACACAGACAGACCTCTATTGCAAAAACTAATACATTTGTTTGGTAGTATTACGCATATCCCAAAAACATTAAGCACTGCCAAAGGCAAAGCACAAGCTCACCACAACCACAATGTATCTGTCTAGATTTCAGACTGGAGCTGGTTTGCATCCATTGGTTTAGAACAGAGATAAAGCCAATGTGCAACTTCTGCACCCACTGCCTAGAGTCTAAATTAACCAAATTAATTGGTCTAAATTTTCCAAACTGGTCGATTTCTTATTTTCACAGCTCTTCATTTCCCTTTTTGACGCAGTTCGTGTGTGTTTCAATGCGGCTCCCACAGTTCCCTTCTACTGCGATGGAGTTTCTCCCAGAATAATTTGGTTTCTATTACTAGAATTGTGACTTTATGCACAACCAGCAGGATGACCTCAAACAATTCCAATTTTTAATACTTACAATATAAATGTAATGCTTTAGTTGATGAAATTAGCAGATGCTTCAAGCTTTCAATGGCTCATTTTACAAGATTTTAACAGCCTGTTGATACAGCATCTTCTGTTTGCACAAAATTACTGTCTTTAGCATCTAGGTGAATAATAATGTTATGGACATTTTTTAACTGCCAAGAGGAGGCCCAAAACTGTATTTATCTCTTACCAGCTACAAAATAAAAAGTATTTTCAAGTCTTATTTCTACTATAAGACGTGACCAGGAAAGGACTGGTAGATTGTATGTACTCCAGTTAATTGACATATTTTACTTCCCACATTAACAGGATATAATTTTTACATCCTTTCCTACCTGCTTCTAGCATGTTTCCTGCCTGCATCTAGCAGACAGGATAAAAGCAAAACCGTTTCTAACGACTTCTTGAGCTGTGCCACATACTCATCAGTGATCCGTTTAAGTACTTAGAAGTTTAATTTCTTAACATTTCAGATTCTCTGGTTCTGAATCACCTACTTCTTGAGCTTACATATGGCATCAAAGATACCAGTCAGCCATTTATTTTATTATAAAAGTAACAATTTTACTTCAGTAACTTGCTGAATTATTTCTATTAGTATCCAATTGTTCTGACAGAAAAATAAAAAGATGCAGCAAACAACACCCATCACATGCATGATTAGTACAGATTCCCCAGAAAGACATCCTTCAGATCACAGAGTGTATGCACCGGCAGGTAGATGAAACTGCTACTGTGTATGCGGCACCTACACTGCAGATAAATGACCAAGTTTAGTCCTGAGGGAATTCAGTCCAACTGTTTGAAAAAATTTTTAGTTAAGAACTCTGTATATTGGCAGTTTGTTTTTCAGCTGCTCTGGTGATATTTTTTTTCTCTGTCACAGGGTTATCTGAATGCTTAGGTTATATTTTTGAGTCTTAAGAAGTAAAGTAAAATTTATTTTACTGCTTCTTCAGAAATGCTGCCCGTAAGGTTCGTATCGAGGCTCTGAAGCCCTTAACATCCAGCATTACTAATGGCTACAGCTATTAACTATCTCATGAAAACATTTATTTCTCCTAATTAATAATGTCTGTAATTAAAAAAGACCTCTTTTTCACAGTCACTTCATTGCTGGAAAACATGGTGCACAAGAATAACGTTAGAGAAGCTTACAGTGCAGACAGGTTCTCCTAAGGAGTCTCAGCCAGACAAGACTTTCATTTTCCCAAACCAACGGTGTCGGTATCCTCCATTTGGTATGGGTAACGCTACTCTTGTTCTGTATGAACTGCTTTGAAAAACCAAGGAACAGAAACTCCTGCTACATACTGCTAAATGCCCTTAGTCACGTTCCCTTAGATGGACTGTAGCTCCATCTAGACCAAGACAAAGACTTAGATAGTTTCTAAACCTTTACATGATGGAGCAAGCTCAGAAGCCCTTCTAAGACCAGGATTTTTTAATTTGCTTATTAAATAGGTCTGCTTTTCCCTGTGAAAATCTAGTGTAACTCTCAAGCTTTTTCAAATGGAAGCTTTGTAACTGACACATTTGTTGCATAAAGTCAACACTGGGGAGAGAACCAAAGCCATAAAAGCACAAGGCTATTTAGAAGCAGAACTACAGACATTTCTCTCCTAAATGCCTTTGGGTATGACACTGAAATGGATGACTTCATGTTTGAGGTTACAGACAGACAAGCACACAAAGGCTACACACAGTAAGTTGATAAGAGACCCAAGAAGCATCAGTGAGTTAGAAGACCAGAAGATTCTTCTTAGCCCCAGCTGCTAGTTTGCCCCATTAAAGTAAAATTCAGTTTTTGTTCTTACACATTTGTTTGCACACACTGAAACAAATCTAGATGTGATTTGTTGCTCATAGGCCATAGATGAACTGCCAACACATGATGAATATTGATTTCAACACTGCACAATTACTGTTCACCTAAGAATTTGTCCACAGATGACTACAGCTGGCGATGCTGAAGAACTGAGCGGTATTTTTTTCTATCAACTGCAGCGTAGCTCTGTTCACTGTCAGTGACTGACGAGATTTAGCATGTGACAAAGGCTGCTAAGAGCAAGATGCGAGGAAAAGCCTGTTAATTAGACGGCTTTCTTTAGCCTCCTTCAGCAACCTTTGTACCAAACTCAAGTCAGCTACCTGAACATTCGGCCCACGTAGACAGCTCAATGTGTCTTGAGACATGCTGTGGAGGTGTACAGAGCTATTTTAAAAATTTGTAATTTTATAATTTTCCTAAATTACAGGGGAAAAGTTGAGATCATTACCAAAGCACTTAAAAACTCTAAAGGTTAAATATCTGAAAAAAAAAAAAAATTACCAGTGCTCTTTCAAAGCCCGCGATTTAAAGAGAAAATGATATCCTTTCAACAAACACAATTAAGCACAGCGTACAGAACTATGCAACTCTTCTATATTCAACTTTCCACCTGATTTCAATTTCAGTATTACTGTAAGTTACTTTTTCTTTTAATGAATAATGTCTTTTATTAATGTTTAATGTTATGAAATTACAGAATTGCTCATATATAATTTTTATTTCTCTATTTCAAACCCAAATGCAAATACATTTTATCCATTATTCTGTCACTTCTCATAATATCCCCTGCATCTCCTCTCACACAAAGTTGGAACATCCTTCCTTCTGCCTGTGGCAGAAAAGATGTAACTCACAAGCAGCTCAGGAGAGGCTACAGAACTGTGCATCCTGCAGGACACAGCCTTAGGGCATGCACATACAGACACGTGAAAAATAAGTGACAAAAGGTCTTTCCCGATAATGCCCATCCATTGAACACACACAGCATAACAGGATCCAGCTCCAAAAACCCACCTCTTCGTACTATGTTGTGAACACAAATGAAGCTTTTTCCTATCATGCATATGACTCTACCTTCTAAAAGTAAGATACAGATTTTCTGTCTTTCTTAGAATAGATTATAGTTTGACCTCTCACTTAGCACAGGTCATACAAGCTTTCACATAAATTAATTCTACCCTTCCTGGGTAGCAAGGAAGCTACAGGACCATCTGGAAAGCTAGAGGTGGTAGTCACTACGCTCTATAGGGACAGAAGTCTGTTTTTAAGTATGTGTTACTGCCACAAGCTCAGCTATTATAGGTAGGAGGACTGAAAATGTCTCATAAAACTTGTTTTCCACAATCGCTGCATGCTGAAGAGTATCAGCTTAACTGATTTTGCAATACATGAAATTATGGCCACTGCAAAGTATACATTTAAGATAAGCATGCAGTTTATCTTATTAAATGTAATGCTTAAGTAAGCAATTGTACTGCTATTTCACTTAAAATACCTGGAGAACTTGCAATTATATTTTAACTTGGAGGTACAAATACCATCAAGTTATTCATATATGCATTTTTAAGTAGATTTCACAAGAATCATTATCACAGATAGTGTTTAATCATCTTCTTAATACAGAATCATGAAACAACTGGGGACCAAGAAAGCACTCAAAACTCTATCTCAAAATATTGTCAAAGTTCTGCATTTTCAGCATCCTGCAAAGAATGATTCAGTGGTGCTGGACCAGGGTAGCTTCACAGTCTGAATCCTGTGGATAGTGAAGACATTAAAAAGCCCAGGAAAATACATTTGGCTCCAGAAAAAATGCGGAATACACTCTAAAAATTAAAAGTTTATGTTTCTCTCCTTGCTTGGCAATTTTTGAATTCAACGCATTTTTATACAGTATACTGCTGTCACATCACACGGAGTTAGTTTATAACAGGGTAAGAACACATCAAAATGGCTGGAATGTCACACCATGCCAAAGGCCTGAGGAAATATGCTTCCCCCCCACCCTGTGGCTATGCAGTTATTTAACATTAAAAGAAAAAGTTAGTCACAGCCGATGCTACTATACTGTTTATCTATTAGTTAGAATATTCAGTAACAGAAAATGCATTCATTTTCACAAGGTGAAGAAGATGATAGGGCAGAGGGGGAAAAACAAAAATCACAGAAAGAGAAGTCGCCTGTGGGGAACATCCTGGAGATGGGCAGAACAAGTCACAGATATTAAATTCAAATATGTATCAAAAAGTAGTCTCTGAGCACTGTTCAAGGAACAGCTCTCAGCAGACACTGCAGTTGGAGTTACACAAAATTCAATGGAAGGTATTCTGAAAGCCAAACAGACTTCGAAACCGCTCACACCGTAAGTCAATACTTTTATTAACCACAACAGCTTAATTTCATACCTAGAAACAGACAGGCAACCTGAAAAAGTTTCAACCTGACTTTTGGGTTAGCATTTATCACAGTAACTACTACAGTGCAACATACATAGCATCAACTCAGTCAGATTAGTCCCATGCACTATTTGAGAGGACTACTCATGCTCAAAGTTAAGGGACAGTCAAGAGGAATACAACATTATGTAAGGCAAGTTCATCGAAATCAAAGTTTCTGATAATAACACAAGTGTGCTTTGTAATGTCACAGTACAAAATTGTAACTATTTCTGGAATAACAGTAATCAAATACCAAGACAACCCTGATTAATTTAAAATTCAGTTAAATCAATTAGACCATCTGAAAGACAAGACAGTGGACCCTGTTTAATACATGTTATAACATCTCATAACAACTTCTTAATTAACATTTGCAGTTTGAAGCTTTTATTTCAGCTCTACAAAAAGCTCTTACGTCCTTAGAAGCTTGTCTAACTTTTCCAATTATGCTAGCTAAGAAAAGATACTATCTCCACCACTGCAAAATTTTCCTTATTTTTACTCTTAAAGCATTGCCTTTGTAATTATTATTATGTAGTCTGTGTAATTAAATGTAGAGGAGTTACATACAACAAAAAATCAGAGTCTATGCTAAATCCATGGGAAGCTTTTCTATAGGTAATCAGCCTTTTAAAAATACTACTACCATTTTAGAATTTGGAAACTATTTCTGTAGACCATAGGGAAATAAAAGGGGAAAAAAGAAAAATGCTTTAATTTTTAAGGAAGTGGAAAAAAGGTGAATAGAACAGTACAAACAGCTGGCACTAGTGAGATTGCAAAACTCACACTTTGCAGTTAACCCACTTCACTCAACATGCACATTCGTATAGCTACTTGAGTTTATTTTTCAATTTTTCATACTTTTGTTAAAGACGGACTTAGAAATGCAATACAATGGTATCTTAAGCAGAGATATTTGTTTAATATAATACTATCCTTGCAGCTCAGACCCACAAGGAAGAATCATTCTGAGCCTATCCAGAAAGGCACGGAACGTGCTTCCAGCAAACAATTTCCTTGATGTACACGTAGTGAAGGATCACGTCACGAGATCTGGATGCTTGCAGTAAAAAGGAAAATAACTTATAACATCTTCAAGATTTTCCAAATTTATCAGCATAATTCAACATGAATACCATCCAGTTTGGCTGAAGCAAAGTGCAAAGTTCAAAAGAACTTAACTAAAAAGCCCATTTAAACCATCCAGCTCAGTGTGTGGAGCTAGGAACCAAAATCAAAACATGAAGAAGCGTAAGAATGATACTGACTCAGGAAAATATTGATTAAATAGCCCACTAGTACTTAATGAACAAATATATCAAGGTTTTAATACACAGTAGATGAAACAACTGTATCAGAACTTCAGAAACAAGTCTGTTTGGTTTTGTTTGTGGTTTTTTTCTGAATACTGGTCCACAGCCCCAGCCCAGTAAAGACGCTTCGGATGGCATGGCAGCCGACACGCTCTCATCCTGACAGGCACTCCTAATAAGGGGCCATGCTGAAGACGACACAAGACAGTTACTAACCGGACTCCAAACTATTTCTCGCTGTCCACTCTTTTCTTTGACCTTCCATATAGGGAAATCACTGCGTCAAACTGACTGCCAACATCTGCCTTTCTATCACAACTTGCTACAACAACAAAAATTGGGTCAAAAAATTTATTTGGTGCTATCTAAAAACTTTATAGCACTTTTCTGGATTTATATTGCTTAGGTCCCCAGCTAGACTACACACTGATAGGTCTTGTTAACATCAGCCATAAATTAGTTACCTTGGTTGAAGATAATGGGGCTGAGCTCTGAAGTTGTCTTTTGCCAAAAACACTTTCACAAAACTTTACGTAAGACATTGAATCATCCATTTTTAATATATGTAAACACATACCAAATTTACTTGGCATTTGAGGTTCATTTAAAAAAACAAACCAAACAAAACAACTTGTTTTTCTAGAGGTCTTAACGTATTGCTTACAGTTAGATATGTAAAGAATGGTAATTAATATGAAATTAGCATAAGTAGAAAGACCATGTCCTAGTGACTCCGTTCTGTGCAATCTTGTTTCCAGTCACAAATAACAGTTTAGTGTAAAATAAAGAAAATAGGAGCAACAGGAACAGAACTTCTAAATAAACTGTCAGGGCTGATAATCTATTTGGAAGTAATACATCCCTAAGCATAGAAAAAGAGCGGAAAATGTACAAAAGCTATTTTCAAGTATACTTCAACAAAAAGTCTAATGATAGACTAATTCTAAAGACAGCAATGTTCAGCTGACAACCATTTCTAAGCATCAGCATACAAAACAATGACTATGATTTAAGAAATCTGAAAACTATTTTCTAATAATGTGTATTTATAGATGTCTCCTTTACTTCACGAGCCATGCAGAACACTTTCAAGTTTAGGAAAAGAAACATCTTCCAAATAAAACCGCAACGTCGTCTTCAAGTTGTTGGGTTTTTTTCACACCTGGAAGGTTTTTTAAAAATATCTGTAATGATACAGCCCTGGCTAGGCTGCCAAAAACATTGCTATGGACCTTCCTACTTTTCCTGTCCTGCCACCCATGGAAATTGCAGCCTGCTCTTTCAACAGCCTTAACTGAGCAGGGAGAGATT
Organism: Mesitornis unicolor; assembly: GCF_000695765.1. Taxonomy (NCBI): domain Eukaryota; kingdom Metazoa; phylum Chordata; class Aves; order Mesitornithiformes; family Mesitornithidae; genus Mesitornis; species Mesitornis unicolor. Next base: position 19,944 of record NW_010164887.1, on the reverse strand, counting down.
GGCCCAGTCAGGTCACTCCAGAAGACACCAAGCCGATATCCTTCCAAGGCTGTTCACAGGGACCAGAGGCATTTTCAGGGTGAGGAAGGCAAAAGGAAAACTGACAAGAAGGCAGCTGCAGAGTTGGGCCTTTTCACGGGCCAGTGCGTTCCCAAGGCTGCCGAAAGTGTCACATGGGAACCTCCAGCCCTGGGGCTGCCCAGGACTACAGCAAAGCAAGAGCAGTTTAAAGATGACAGCTAATTTGCACACTCTGTTTCTCTATCAGGAGCGAGTGAAATGCCCTGGGTATTATGAGAGAGCGTAAAACTTCTTGATTTATATTATAAGCTTGAACACCTAGAAAACTGCCACTGCCAGAGAGAAACAGGCAGTGAAACAGAAGAGATTCCTAGTCTCACCAAAATAAAAGAAGTTGAATAGAATAGAATAGAATTAGAATAATTTCACTTGGACGGGACCTCCAACCATCATCTAGTCCAACTGCCTGACCACTACAGGACTGACCAAAAGTCAACATTTAAAGCATGTTATTAGGGGCACTGTCCAAATGCCTCTCAGGCACTGACAGGCTTGGGGCACCGACCACCTCTCCCAGGAAGCCTGTTCCAGTGTTTGACCACCCTCTTGGTAAAGAAATTTGTCATCCTGTTTCAACTTGAAAATTTTAAGATGGGCATCCCTAATGATCCCACTCATTTAAGTTATCAAATAAAAGATTTAACATTACACTCATAAAATCTTATAATCACTGATAATTCTCAATGTTTCTCTTAAATAAAAAAATCTTAGACAAAGGTACAGAGGAGTCACGTTACCCAGTGTGGCTTTGGCAAGGTATAGAGATTTCATTACTGGGGCAAAGCACAGCTTCACTTCTAAGAAAATTAAACCCTTCCCACTGTGTGAGGCATCTTTGTACTCTTTCAACACAAGTTAAGCAAAAAAGCAAAGGAAGCAAAAAAGTAAGTATGGCGACAGAGTAATCATGATATCAGGCTAAGCCATGGCATGTTTTTTCTTTGGTATGCAGAAGTATAAAAGTGGAACTACTTGGGTGAGGGATGGGGATTTTTATATTCTAGAAGTAACCTACAAAGAGAATTTCACAAGGAAGGAGTATCCATAAATAAAGGCAGCTTCATGAAACTGTTTAGTCTTTCGATAAAGAAAGTGTCAAATGAGAAAGCAGCTCCTTCTCATAAACAAATTAAAAATCTTAGTCTGCTAAAGATTTTCTTTCATTTTGACGCACATTGTCCAGAACTAATATTTCGAACTAGAGTCCTAAAATTTTGGAAAAGTGTGTGGAAATGTGAGACAACAAATCATGTTTTCTATTTATTTGCTCTAACAAAAACACACTACAGACTAGTGTAAACAAAATCCTCTCACACTTGAGATGGTGTTAATGACTTGCTAAACAAAAAGGGAATACAACTTCTCTGAACATGGTAAAGATTTGACTCTATTTCCAAATGGTGAAGGGCAAGACAAGGATAGATAATGCCCATTTCAGACTTTGAATTGTGAGAGTTTCAGTTAATTTTTAGTGCTTGAATAAAAGGATGCAAAGGATGCAAAGGATGCAAGGGAAATCTCTATCACAAAGGGTAAGAAAAGCTACACACCAATAAGCCATAATCAAATGGCAACAAATTAAAAATCAATCAGCAACTGGTTTTAAGGAATGATTATTTTTTATGCCTAAGGCATTTGGGTAAGTTTTCCTTGCCTAAAAGACAACAGAGAAAAAAAGCTAAAGCAAAAATATGAAGGAGAGACAAAAGGAAGACAGGAGTTTGGGGAACAACTTTTATGTATTCACCGTTTTAAAAACTGTTTTGGAGTTTAACTGCCATAAACAAGGGGAAAATAATCTTTTTATACAATTTTTGTTACGAAGTAATTCAACAGAAATATGATACAGTAAAATTTCTGTATTTTTCCTTGGCTTCAGCTGAAAGCTCTGCAGCTCTACCCACTATTCTGCTTTAATATCCCTTCAGGTAAAATAGCAAAAGAAATAAGAATACATTGTAGAAAAGAAAAAGGGGAACCTCCACTCTATTCTTCATCTCATTTTTTTGCTTTTACTTAAGAGCAATTATTTTGCCTCATCTGAAATTTGGCCTGTGCTTAAAGTAAAACTGGCTTCCTATAAGAACTAGATTTCTTCTACTTCCGCCATAAAAAGAAAATCCAAAACTTCCTAAATGAACCAAATTCACCAAGTGGATTTTCAGCCCTGCCACTGAATTAATACCATAATGCTACATCTGACCAACTGCTTAGATTCCATTTCAGATAAAATAAAAAATAATCTTACTCAGTATTTGCAGGGAACCCAAAAGATTAAACATTTTCCGCTCCAGTGATTCCAGCTGTCTGTCTCCACAATCTTTCAGCCTTTTATTTTAATAGTTGTTTCCAGATACGAGGGGAAATACATTTTGCTGATAGAAAACCTTTGCACATTATCATTAGAAGCACTTCACTGTAACGGTTCATCTTGACTATGTTCTTGCTGGACTAGTTACTGAAGCACAAAGACAGACTGCTGACAATGGAAATAAATATTACCTATTTTATCTTATAAATAAAACTGAAAGGAATATCTTCTTAAAACAAACTAAAAGCATCATGCTTTCCTATAATATTCATACAAAATGTTAGTGAGGCAGATGCAAAAGATGAGCTTTCTGTGCTAAAGCTCTGACAATGCCATATAGAACTAGCTTCTGCATCATGGTAAAGCTTTACACACGCGGTATATAAGCAATTAGGCTGAGAAACACCCAAATTTACATAATTCTTTCAAGTCACATAAAGTCTGCTTTTTCTGGTACACAATAAACACTAAAATAATCCATTTTTGCCTCAAAAATTATTTAAATAAAAATATAAACAAAGGATTTTTTCCTAAGTTAAAGAAAAAGAACTTCTTAAAGTAAAAACTTCAGAAAAAAAGTCTGCAGTCTTCTGCTACTCTAAAATTTAAACTGCAAGGCTTCTCTTTTTTTGCTAGAAAAAAAACTGTTGGATGAAAAATTGCTTGCCCTTCCCTATGTTTCAACATTGTCAAACAAGATTGGAAGAAGCAGTGCCAAGAAAGATCACATTTAAAGAACTGAAATCTTGGAGATCTTCAACCATGTGTGGAGGACAGCATGGTCACTGAACTCAGATTAGCAAATTAACTTTTGAATGGTTACTACATAGAACTTCAAATTAGATGTAAAATATTCCCTGTCTTCACTGAATCGCTGTTGTACCAATGGATGTTACTCATGTGCTTTGAAAAGTCATTCCATACATTAAATGTTAGATTTATTAAAAAAAAATAAATTGTGTCAAGTGGAAGTCTTTTAAAAATTCTCATCGGACTGAAAAATAAATACGATCTCACATTAATCCGCATAACTAAAATTCTTGTAAAAGTTCAGTAAAGCTATGTCTGCTCAACAGAGTCTGTGCTAACTTTAATCAGCAAAACAAGTTTGGGTGCAAAGGTTTCCTTTTCTGTCAAACACTGTCAATAAAAGGATAATTACACCTGCAGGCTTAGCCAGTAAATATTTTTGAAAGTTATTTGAATCCTAGGTATGATCGATGGAAAATAATGGAACGATTTACTAGTGCTGTAAAGCTTTTATTTATTAAAAAAAACCTAAAAACCAAACAAACATGGCAAACAGAATTATTTGGAAAACAAAACAAAACAAAACAAAAAACAACCCAGATTTCCTTCTGAACATTTTAGCAAGTAATAACTGCCTTGCATACAACGTCCTGGTTTGCACACCAAGATAAATGACAACAGCTACAGATACGTATCTTGCACCCCTTGAGGCTCATCAACTGCTCCTGTTAGATGTGGCTACTTCTCTTCAGTGTATTCAATGGCCTTCAACTTTTTCCAAATCTCTGCCTCTAAGCTCTGTGCACTTCTATAATGCACTCCAGAAGGGTGGACCACATTCCCCAAGAACTCAGTTTTCTTAAGTACTCAAATCACTGCTAGAGTTTTATTTCTGTTTAGCAAATTAACAAAGTGATGGGAAGCCTCCCATTAGTGGTCCATCCCCTGTTCCCCTCACCCCCCCAAAAAAAAACCTGAAGGGTTGGTTTGATGAGGGTGAGGGTGATTTGCTCTTTTTGCTTTGGTACTAGTAGGATATATAACATGAATACAGGTATTTCTTGATGGCAGCTCTTGAGGCCCTGTTCATTCAGTGTGTTGGGTTAAAAAAATAAATAAAAATAGCAGAGCTCATGTGCAGTTGGTGATCTGCCTTTCCATGAGTCATCTATGCCTGTTAGAACTTCCAGCTACAGGCAGGACTTCAAATTAGAAGGCATTCAGTATTTGGAGTCTTGAAATCAAAGTTTCATATATTACCTGATACCTATTCAAATACTTTACAAGCTTCTGCTTCTCAAAGCAAACATTAGCCACTCCATCAGCCAAATCATTCATCATTCACATCAAATGATAGAGCCACGCATACTCCTTTCTGAACAGTTCCCTGCTCACTTTGCTGGTGAAAGCCTTAATACTAATGGAAACCAACAAAATAATTTAATTTAGAATTTCACGGTGATGGGTATTGGCTATAATAACTGACTGTGAATCTCTCGAAACACTGACTCCCAGTGGGGGAACTGCAGAAATGAAGGCTGATTCCTTGTTGAGCTGCTTTGACAACTGTGAAGCCAGGAGGTCAAGGGAAGGGGATTATTCCTCTCTGGTTGATCCCGCTGTGGCCAGATCTTGATCAGTGCCCAGTTTTAGGGCCTTCCTGTACAGGAGAACCCACCATGCTGGAGATAGTCCGATGGAGGGTTACTAAGATGGTTAAGAAGCTGGAGCACATGGCACGGGAAGAGCAGCTGGCGAAACAGTGCTTCACCAGAGAAGTCTAAGGGACAACTGAACTGCACATCCAGGCTACTGTTTGCAGATAACTCCACTTCCTAAAATGAGGAGTTACAGAGATAAGAGAGATGTAGGTGCCCAGCCAGAAGACAGGAGAGAACAGTCACAAGAGAATGTGGAAAATTTCAGTTGGTCATGAGGAAACAGTTCATCCCAGGGACAGTGGTGGAGCACAAGGACAGAGAGGGCTGTGGAACAGGAGATTTTCAAAACCTGACTGGGTAAGTCTCTGAGCAACCTGACCTAGCTTTGAAGTTCGGCTGCTTGGAGCAGAGTTTTAGTCTAGATGTCTCCAGAGACACCTTCTGACCTCATTTCTTATACAGTTCTGGAAGTTTTTCCTCAGAGCAAGGCTGGGGTAGGGGAAAAGTCTGCAGAAAAAGTTAAACTAATCGAGCAGCTACAGCAGTGGAAATGGAATTGATCATGGGTCAAAATATGGGAATAGAAAGGGCAATGGGAAGTCAAAAACTCTCCATTAAGCACTGCTGAGTGCTGCAAACTAACAGAGAAGGGACATAAGGAAATAAAAAGATGTAAAGGAGTAGAGTTGTCATTTGACACAATCATACCCACCAGTTGCTAGTTAGACACCCAGCACATTCAAGGTGGCTGTTACTGGAAGTTACACCTATCAAAATACAAAGCTCTACTTTCTGTATCTGTAAGATCAATACTGTGAGTTGATATGGCAGATGATCCCACCAAACTACACCTCTCTGTGTTCACAATGTTTGCAAGGGACATTCTACTATTCAAATATCTCAGACTTGAGTTGTATAGTATTTACGAAAATTTACTGTAAAGATAAGAATGCAATTTTTACTGTGTGGTAGATTATGGATAGTTTCTTATTTTAGAGTACTACCAAAAACGTAAAGATTTTGTAAAACCAAAGAAGTGGAAATTCTGAATCCTTTCTCTACCATCTTAGGTATACCTAAGTGATCTATTGAGAAGTGCTGTTTTTCCCGCACTTTTTTATTAAAAATATGGATGTCCGTTCTGGAGAACTTGGCCATAGACAAAGTTGCCTAAACTCTGCAGTTCCAGGAGCAAGCTGCAACTGCTGCCAATGAAAAACCAGCTTTCAAATAGAGCAAGATGACAACTCTCTGCAAAATCCATCTGCTTACCAAGAAAGAGAACTATGCTGCATTTAGGACTGTTAGTCTCCCATTATTGTAGACTGATTTTTTGCATGACTTCCTGCATTGGAAAAAATACTCTTCATGGAAAATTGACTTTGCATCATATATTCATTTAGCACCTACAACTGTGAGACTGCAAAACAACTATATTGCCAAAGCAGTCATCACACATTTCCTAGTACCATCCCCAAGATCTTCCTTTTTCTTGAACTAAAATTCATACAAATCCTAACCTCTGGCACAATTTTAAAAAGTTTACAAAGCAGATATGCATTAAAGTGAGACAGACTCATTAGACAAAACAGGAAGAGAAGAGGATCATGAATCAATAATTTCTTGATCAAAATCATTTCTCATGCAACAATTACTAAAAGTGTCATTTGCTATTCTGACAAGTAGCATTTTTGCCTGCATTGGGAAAAATTATTCCCATAGATATAACAGCAGGGTTAGGATCTTCTCCTTTTTTCCAGCCCCTCAGACCCTCCTCCCCACTGCCTTTACTGTCTCTTAGTGCAAGGCCTTCAGTGGGAATCATCAGTATTTCAGTCTCTGTCTGCTTCCATAATGCGCTGTAGTAGATTTACTTACTGGATTATTAAAAAAAAATAAATAAAAAATTAAAAAGAGAAAAGTAGAGATTAACCAGGATTTTCCAATTATTTTTGGCCACTATCAATGAATGATTTGTAGGTTTTGGCCAGGTTCTTAGCTATCTGTGTTTTCTTGCAAAAAATGAAAAATAAAAGCATATTTCATAAATCTGAAAAGAATTGGACCATCAGTGCTGTGTCATTTTATAACTCAACCTGCAGGCAAAACAACAGGCAATCTGCTGTCAGCACCCCAGAGCTACACTCTGCTGTTGATAGATGTTGTTCTCTTCAAATATATTAATTTGGTTCACTTCTTAACATACCTCATATGCAATTATAACCTTATTAGCATCCCTTATGCCAATTCTTAGGAAAAAACAAACAAACAAAAAAAGAGTGAAGTCTTATTAGTAATGTATAATGAACTGCTCACATCTAAAAGCTCATGTGTCCAGCAACATCAAGAATTACTTTAAAGCTTGCAATTGCAGATACAAATCTGTGTTACTATCTGACTAGTTTTAGTGAGCATTTACAAAAAAAATAAAAAATTAAAAATCACAAAATTGGCAACTACTGTGTAGCATAAAATATATCTTCATCTCATTTTTGGGCTAGAGGGGATTTTTTTTGCAGTAACTTCAGTATTTGAATATTTAGCAAGTACAAAATGAAATTTCAACAGAATCAGTGATGAAAACCTTGCAATTACAATATAGCCTTACAAGAAAAATGATCATGTGAAATGAAAAGCAAAGGCACATAACTAAAACCACATTAATACGCGCTTTCTAGAGAAAACTGTAATAATCATCAAATAAACACAAGGAGCAAAACTGAATGAAAGAAGTAGCGACAACAAAATGTGCTAAAGGAGTGTTGCCCCTCTCCCCTGCAATCCTGTATTTCCTGAAAATAGTGAATTTCAAATGAAGAGAGGAAAAAAGAAGTGGAAAATACCCGAACGAAGCTAAAATAGGCTGAAGTAAACCAAAAGGCTAAAATCTTTAAACTAAAATGTGTTTCATGACAGTATACATTTTGGGGATAACCACGATGCAATCTATGAAACATTCTGGAAAAAGGTGCTGGTGGTTTGAATTCAGCTGTCATCATTTGCTTCCTCATGGTGTATTAACAGTCACATAATTAATGCAAGAGTGATGGTTAAAGAGGCTAGCAGCTTTTCACTGATAGCTGCTTCCATTCTCTGAGGTATGGACATACATATCAGATCTATAAATTATAAATGTACATTTGGCAGCTTAACAAGAGCATTGGAAATGAACTAAAATCTCATAACCCTGTAGAAATGGGCTATTTTGTGGCCCCAGTGTCACTCAAGAATCCCCAGATGACTGCAGAGAAAGAAACAGTTTCACAGCAAGAGACAGCTACCAAAGCTTTGACCTTCTCTCCAGCCACTTACTCTCAGTCAAGAAAGGGCTCTGATAATCAGAAAGCATCAGATACCTCTCATAAGTTCTTCCTAATAGCACAGTCTTCTATGCAAAATACTGCAAAGTTGAAAGGGAAACTGGAAAGCCTTTTGTCCACTACTGCATAAAAGCTGGGAGGGAAGGGAGGAATGGCACTGCTTGATCAAATTGCTTGATTGTTTGACGATTACAAAATAATGAATTTTATAAATATGTTGGTCACAAAAAATGACCTAATCATGAAAAATGCAAAAAAATATGCTTGCACAGTAGGGAAAACTAGCACTGAAGTCTTGTCCTTGGTGCAGTGGTGGAGCACACTCTTCTTACTTCATTACTTCAAACACCAACCATTTCAGGCATCAAGAGAGGTAACAGAATAAAACCACTAATTCTCTCTTGGTTCTTCTCTATATATTCTATCTAGTGTGATCTGGTATTTTTTCTCACCACCTCCAGGGTTACAAGATTAGATTATCTGAGCATTCAGAGAGCAAAACAGAGGGGATCTAGCCTAAACCTTCTATTTATATGGTACATTCTTCACAGCATTTCCCAGTTGACCAGACACTAAGTGAGGAATCTTTGTGATCCTTCTGTAACTTTACTCTTTTTAGCTACCTAGTCATGAATTGATACCACCACCAACGGAACCAGTCAGAAATGCTCAAAACAATGACTCTACAACAGTAAGTCCACATTTTCACAGGATCAGAATTTTCTTGAAATTTAATCGGCTCTTCCAACCAGTCACACTAATGCAGCTTTCAAAACAGCCTATTAAAATTCCAGTAAAAAGAAAGTGACTGGCAATAGAAACATGTGAATAATTATTAAAACCAGAAAAAAATTAAAATCATGATACCCTAATTATTCCACCTCTGCATAGCACTTTGAGTTGATGTCTTAAATTTCATTTCTCCAGGGAGCCTCTGTGTGAACAAGAAAAGTGCTCATGTTAAAAGCTGGAAAATAATAAAATGTGTTATTTCTTCCTAATTTTTTCTACAGTAGATTATTAAAAAAAATCCACAGATTCAGAGATTGAGGGGGCGGGTGGCAATGTGTACCACTGACGTACTCTAAACTATAAGAATAATATTTTTTTTTTCTTAATTCACAAACAAGCATCACATTACTATTTCTTCTATTACCTTTTTCACCTAATGGCTTTGGCATATTTGAACCAAGTGTTCAAATACATCCCCCCAGAAAGAAAGACTCTGCAGAATATCCCCACTGTTCTTTTGCGGTTAAATTTTGAAACTGATGTGGCATACAAGAATGCCTGTCTGGAAGGACTGAACAAAAAATAACATCCACATAAAAAAATATCCACTTCTGAAAATAAAAAGTCTTCTATACTGCTCAGTGTATTATCAAGAGATTGTTTTAATGAGACACAGCCATCATATTCGTAATATGAAAACTGGGAGACAGATAGCACAAACTAGTTTTAATATTCATCTTAAAAAACCATCCAGTTTCCAGGTGTTTCTCTCTCTTTTTCCTGAGGCTTTACATCATATTTTGTCAAGAAGTCCTGTCTAATACTTCTACTGATTGTAGCTTTCATTAACTGTCTGTACCGAACACATTTGTTCTTTTTCCTTACATTACAAGATTTTCTGAATAGCCCAAGGTTACTCACAAGAAAAACTTAAAACCGCAGGATAGGAGTGGTGATTAACCTCAGACAGAATTCAGCACTCATAAAAATACTTTTCTAAGTTGAAGGAAGACTTGTTTTGAAGGCATTTATCTCTTTTTCCCTTGTTAAATGGAAAAAAATGCTGAATAGCCAGTTTAATCAATTTCTTGATTCCTTGCCTTGCTTTGTTTTCATTCCAGCCTGTCAAGAAACTTTGATTGCTTCTGCCTAGGTAAAAAAGTCTGACAGCAAATAGCTATGGATGGCCACGGGTATGAAATTAATTATTTCTAAGAGATTATATATTAACTAGTTGATGGCACTAGTAGGTAATGAGCACAACTTCCTTCTTCGCTTTTAGGATACTGACATCTTGTCACCAAGAGAACATCTGACTTCTGCTCAGATCCTCCAAAAGCCGCCGGTTCACTCCCAATGACAATACAGAAGAGATGCAAGATGTGAAGGAGGACAGGATGGAGGCTACTTACCTGACCAACCAATAATACACTTGTGAGAAATGTAACCAAACCAGAAAGCTCTTGGGAAGTCCTGTCTGATCTGAAGCGAAGCTCAGATATCCAAATCTTACCAAACAGAATTTGGTAACAAAATGCAAAATAATAAAAGACTGTTTATAACACTAAATAATCACAATGACTACAGTACTATTTATTATTACAGTACTATTACTGTTGGATGCTAGGCACTAGACTTCAGTACAACCAAATCTGTGGCCCCTTGGATAACTCACTGCACAACCAACCTGCCAGAATTGGACATAAATTCCCAAGTGGCAACCAAGCTGGAAAACAGTCCAGACCAACAAACAGACCTAAAGCCTTGTCACTGGGGCAGGAAGCAACATTTTTTATTCTGAAGAAAATATTTCCATTAAAATACAAGCACTTATGAATGCAAATTTCAAAACACTTTGTTTATTCCACAGATTGAATGCAAGTCAATCTCACATTTATTTCCAGATTTCCTGTAACACAAAATAAGAGCAAGTTGGAGATGCTCTTTTTCCTACAGCACAAAATAATAGAAAGATGGGATTGACCTCTAATAACATATAATATTTAATTCAAAATAATGTCCTAAAAAGTAGTTGCTTCGTTCCTCAGCTGTGGAAAAACCTCTGACATTCCAGGAGATGAATATTACAGAACTTCTCTTTACATGGGGCCAAAATTTGAAGTACTGCTCTCACCTCATTAGCCGGTTCTCTTTACCATTTTGGAGCGTGACTAGTATAATCTTAACTCCTCTTTATCCACTACTTACATTCAATAATGAGATACAGGACTCATCATTTCTTATTCATAGCTAAACCCCATGAAAGCAAATCCAATCAAAATCTCAGGTACATCCATTGAAATCCCTTTGTTATCAGTGAGTGTATGTGGGGCTTCTGTGCAGACTCCATCCATAAAATCTTTATGGCAGAGTTTTATTTATGCTCGAGTATGATCAAGATAATTACCAAATCAATCATCATGAAATACCTTAGTCTAGCCACGTTTCAGGAAGGACAGCAGTAATGATAAGTGCTTTCTAATGACAGGCTGTTTTTCCACTCCTGTTTTTTCCATTTTATTTAGATGTTGGATTTCTACAACAGCAACTTCAAAGCCCTGCATTTCTTACAAATGTGAATTATTAATAGCAACATGGTTAAGCTCCTGTGCATTATTCATTTATTCCTACTGACTATCTGTGCTTCTGAAAATCCTTCTCCTCCTTTTTTACTGAACCCTATGCGCCAAGGCACTTCACAATAGGACGAGCAATGCATTGGTGGCTGCTGAATAGACAACAGCACCTGCTTACAATATTGTAATATAAGCAAACTGCAGTGCAAAACATTTTAGCTGAAAAATCCTTCCTTTGCCATATTAGAAAAAGGTTTTGTAAGTATAATAAAATGTTGACCCAAAAGCATGTTGATTCCTCTTTCTCTGATCTGGTTCCTCTCCTAAGAAGTCTTGTGCAGCCCTCAAATGCTCAGCCCCAGCATCCCAGGATGTCTCCCATATCCCTAAGCAGGGACTCCTCAGCTCGTGATGTGCTCCAGAGCTGCTGCCAGGGACCCATGGCTTTTATACCTTCTGTAGAAATTTTTATACCTTCACAGTTGCTTCAATGACATACACACACAGTCTATCAACTGTCCTCTGGAGACCACACAACGTATGATGAAGCTTGCAGCTTGCCTGTCAGAATTTCGGGCTAACTCTGGGAGTAGCCATAACTACACCCTAACGAATACATCTCAAAGACGTAAAAGTCATATTTGCCATTTGAAATTTATATTGCATTTCCTGGTGAACACAGACCTATTTAAAAAAAGGGGTTTAGATATTTACTTTTTAAAGTATTGGAGTGTATTGAATTCCAACACCTTGCAAACAGCATCAGGTGCATAACTCCTAACAACTACTGCATTGTTAGATATCCAAGTGCTATTAAAAACCCTGGCAGACTACTTGCCTGCATCTTTGAAAATATAATAAAAAAAACCTGATTGCAAGTGATTCAAAGTCCCTCAGGTGTGAGAGTGTCCTGTGGAATTTTACTTAAATAGCTTTGAAATTAAAACCTTCCTCTGCAAAGGATCAGCCTGGAGAGATGTACAAGTGTTTACTAAGTGCCTAATATAAGCTAATTTTAAAAAATATATAAAAATACAAATATGTATATCTCATAATTATCTTTAAATGTATCAACAAAATGGAAGTTTTCCACACAAGAGGAATTTAGGCCCCCAGTCCTCTCCACTGAGACTACTGAAAATCTAGCTATACCTTTTACCACATTTCACTTCCAGGTATGATACCAATACAAATCAGAGACGTTTTATGTGAGAGTAAATGGTAATGCATAGGTCTTGTGTTTTTCTGTCAGCTGAAAGATCCAGCCTGTGCAGAGTATTCAGACATACAGATTTTGCATTCAGGCAGTACTTGTTTCTCTCTGAAGTGCTTGGCTCTGTGCACACTTACATGCATTATTTTTCACACACTCACAGTATCACCTTTGAAACCGGAATACTGTCTGTCTCTAAGTTACTTTGTCCTCTTTCTTTTAGCGAGTGACTTTGAAATCAATACTCAGTGCTGAAGCTGGTGCTGCTGACATGGCTTTACGTGAAGAGCGTTGAGATATCTGAAAATCCCCAGTGTGCAGTCCTACTTCAGCATAACCAGCTCAGTGCATGCAGTCTGCTTTCACTACCTGCTATCATTTTATCTATCCATCCATCCATCTACCCACCTACCATTTCTGCATCACTGCATCATTGCTCACTTTTCTATATTCATTTTTGTTTACTCTTCTGTGCTGTCAAAATTCCTCCCTAAAATCTCTTAACTCATTCATAAATTCGGGAGATTCTTAGGATTGCCTGCTTCTCCTAGCATTTTCACCGTTTAATCACATTTGCTCTCTTGTTGCTATTTTCTCACACTATCAAGCTACTTTTAGAACAACCACATAGAAAAGGAAGCTAATGGACTGCTGCAAAAGAGCCTGAAGAGAAAAAGGGACTTCCACCCCCCCCAAATTTTTGATTAACAATTCAGGAAAATTAATTCATTGAAAGTACTAACTCTACAGGTTTAATGAAGCAGAAAGATAACAGAATGCAAATATTGTATACATCAGACCTTCTGGCTGAGAAAGGCACACTATTAGTGAAGCTACTAAGCAAACAAACAGTAAGGAGCAAGGAATTTTTTGAGCAAGAGTAATTCAACTGAACCAAACAAGCAGTGAACAGAATAGGACATTTCAAACATTTTCTGACTCCAAAGCTTGCCATCACCACAGCAGTTATCTGGAGCATACGTGACTAGCTGCAGCTCTACAGTAACTGTGATGTACTTATGAATTTTTCAGCACAGATTCAAGAGAGCTCTGGTTTCCTTTGTTTGTGCATCCTTCTTGAGCTCCCAGCGCTACACAGAAATCCAGTAAGAATCACAGCCAAGAAGCAGGAAAACCCATGTGTTGTCTTGTCCTACGTTGCTACTAAAGAAACAAACAAACTCCATATTGAACAGTGGTGTTCCACTGTTCAAGAGGGATTTCTGTACATACCCTTCATACAGGATGCTCTTCAAACCACACTTCCTTTTTCTGAATTGCAGAGACAGAATCTAATGTTCATGGTTTCTTTCTTCTCAAGAGACCCTATCTTTAAGCAGATCACTCTAAACGTTACTATTTTCCTGATGTGTGTATATGCCCCAGAAAGGATAACTAAGGCAACAGTTTCTTCAAAATTCCATTTAAAATAGTCAAATGGATCACAAATCAAAGTGTGACCTCACCAGTCAAACAAATGAACAATTCCTCACTTAAGGAATCACACTGGCTTCAAGCCCTCACAAGCCAGATGATAACCCAAATTAAGGCAGACTCGGAATCTCATTCTGAGAAAACAGTGGGGAATTTGCATTCATTGAGGCTCAGAGTTGTTAAAACATGTTGCTGTACACTCTAGTTTAGGTTTGAGTTACACTTGTTTACACTAAATTACCTATCATAACATATGCTTTAGGATATACAGAACTGAACTAATTCTAGAATAAGCTTGGTAAAGGGAATTTAAACCTGTAACCTGGGTAACCCCATGTATGATGGTTACCAAAAACCTCATTGCATGTCTGACTCCTGACAACACAAACACTCTCTACAGCTTAGATAGGCCCAAGATGAAAACAAGAGTTCTTCATGTTGCTCAGCAAGCTTGTGAATTTGGCATACTTGATTTCTGCTACTACAGTATCTCTAAAACACAAAAGGGTATTTTTCCCTCACTTTTCAGAGGAAAAAAAGCATCGTTACTTTTCCAGTTGCCACTTAGCTGGCTGTATTGCTTGGAAGTCAGGGCTCTTGGTAGTGTTAGTTAAGTCAATGTTTCAGTTTCTCATCATTGTTGAAGCTGTAAAATACCCTCATTCATAAAATATGTTGACTACTGCTAATTTTGTTGCAAAACCTTTTTTTACAAAATCCGGTATATTTAAACTTCTATTACAGACATTCAACAGAATTTACACTGGCAGAGTTGTTTCATTTATTGTCCTCATGGAGCAGATTTCAAAAATTACAAAAAGCAGAATAAACCAACCAAAATATGAAGGCAGAACTGGAATCTGCAGTTTTGTGGCGATACTCAATTACATATAAATGGTAAAATGAGAATTCTAAAGAAAATCAGCGTTGGCGAGGGTTGCCTGTTTTAACAGAACCTTTCTGAGGAAGTTTTGAAAAGCTTTGGAATAGGTACAAGGTTTTTCCAAAGATAATACTATACCAAGCTATACTTAAATCAGAACGTAGGAAGCTAATGCCCAGACATCTTACCACAGCATAGTTGTCTGTAGTCAGATAGCACAGTTATGCGACAAGCCAAAAATTTCCGATTTCCTTAGCTTTCTCATTCAAAATATTCATAGATTCATAGAATGGTTGGGATAGGAAGGGTCCAAACCCCCTGCCATGGGCAGGGACACCTCCCACCAGACCAGGTTGCCCAAAGCCCTGTCCAACCTGGCCTTGAATACTTCCAGGGAGGGGGCATCCACAACCTCCCTGGGCAACCTGTTCCCATGTCTCACCACCCTCACAGTAAAGAATTTCTTCCTAATATCCAATCTAAGTCTACCTTCTTCCAGTCTAAAACCATTCCCCCTCATCCTATCACTACACTCCCTTGTAAACAGTCCCTCCCCAGCCTTCCTGTGGGCTCCCTTTAAGTACTGCAAGGCACTAGAAGGTCACCCCAGACCTTTCTCTTCTCCTACCTGAACAACTCCAACTCTCTCAGCCTGTCTCCATGAAGGATCAAGATGAGGATAGCTTTGAAGTTGTCTGCACACATTAGCACTCCCTGGAATGCCAATGAAAGAGCTGAGCCCTAAAAATTCCCTTACTCACACTGACATGGAACCCTAGACTTTCTGCTCTGGAAAAGAACAGCTGAAGAGTCACAATTTTCATAAATTTTCGTATGAAAATTTCTAGTAATTTCAGCAGTCTCTTTGGATTACTAAATTTACTAGGTCCACTGGTGCCACTGAAGTATCAAACATCCTTGGAGAATTCTTGTGAGAATATTAATTACAAGCCCAAGTTTCTGAATACTGAACACTCTGGAGAAATATAAAAATGTGATCTTTACTAACTCTCATTTAAATTCACAAGTTAAATGCAAATTAAATTCACAGGTTGTTTTATAAAGAATGCAGGTCATAAAGATCTCAAAATCAGAGTGAAAAAACAGTAACAAAAAAGCTCTACTCTACAACAGCAGTGGTCCTCGAAGTAGCTCAAAGCAGTTTAACGAAACCAGTTAAAGAAGTTGTAAGAGCTCTCATGAAGGGAGAATGACTGTAGATTTCTAGAGATTCTCAACCCAACCCTCAACCCATCTAAACCACACTACAACTTCAGATGGCTTATATATAAAATTAAACTTACTCGGCACTGATAAGATTCAGATCTAGGAATAACTCTTTTATGGACATACCCAATTTGTTCAGAAGTCCACGTTCCTAAAACTCATATACCATGCTAAAAGCAACTTTTTTTTTCCCCAACATTGAACTCTTTCATTAAAAAGATTTGATAGGGTATTAAAAAGAACAACAGTCAATAAAAGCACCCAGCAGAGTATGCAGGAAATTGCAGTCTGCTTCCCTAATATACTAGATAATATCTAAAGCCCTAGATATATAAAATTTAAGCATCGTAATTGCCTTGACCTGCACCCTAAATGCAGGTTTTGCCGTCTGTCAAGGCAGAAACATTCAAACCCACTCACCATCAAGTATCTGTTAAAAGAGCCTCTTGCAAACTAGGTTTCCTTTCCATCCGAAGGATGTAATTTTTTCAATAGGGGTCCCTAATAAAACACCAGCCCTGTACTCACTACAGAAACCACAAAGTCTACCATAAGGCTACCATATACTTTTATGTCCTGCATCGAAAACATTGTTATTAAATTCTGATTGAGTTCAAATACCAAATCCTACAAGCTGTCT
>NW_010164887.1:259-3085 GCF_000695765.1 Mesitornis unicolor | reverse complement strand
CCCTACAAATTATCTATGGAGATGATCTCTGTCCTCATCATTATCTTCTTATTATATGTCCTTCCTGAATAACTATTCATTATTTAGTAAGGGTAAAAAGTATAAAGGTATATATCTAATAATAAAATTCTTATCTTTGAGAATATTACTGAGGAAAGTAATTTCAGAAAAAGCAGTTTCTGCCACAGCAGAGGTTAAAAACAGTCACAAAATACTACACAGATGGCTCAACAGATCTAACACTACTGTGCACACAGATTAGTTTACCTTTAGGACATTGCTCTTTTTGACAGGCATACCTTTGGATACAAGCAGAAGAACAAAATTGTGGGGGTGAAGAAGAATTAGATTTTTTTTTTTCAAAACTGTGTCTTTTTATAACACTATGCTGAGCTCCACTGCAGCTTTTGAAAACTGAGGGTTTCACTCTGCATACACAGTCTGAACAAAAAGCAAGACTAAACCACGGCAGCACATTATAATGGCAGCCTCCTACTGTGAACACCTCCTCACCCTGTCAAAATGAAAAAAAAACACCTCACCCCACAAACTCCAACTAAAGACAAATCCTTGGGATATAAATGCATTTTTCTCTTTTTTCCCCGCCTTGTCTTGATTCCTAGACACCCAAGAGACAGGAGAACTCAGTCCTATTCTTTAAAGCTTTTTCAAGACAGCTTTGGTACCAAAATCACTACTTGTCTTCGCAGCTAAGAACAAAGTGCTCAGAGTGGGTAAGGGAACAAATGCTCGCTAACCCATCCCATCTCCAGTCTTAGAAGTTACCTCCCTTCAGCAAGTGAGATTGAACATTGTGTTACCTGGCAATAGGTACAGGCTCCATTTCTAAAAAAGGTTAAAATTACTTTTTTTGTTTGTTTTCAGGAATGTTTCTTTTTGTTGATTTATATCTTTCCTACATGATTGAGATTTTACATAAAAAAGAATGCCCTTTCAACCCTCAAAGAAATGAGGCTTGGTCTTAATGCAAGTGAAGCATACAAGGCACAGCTGTGATGGGCAGTTGGCCATTTCATGAGGATTACCACTGATTCCCTAAAAAAGGGAATTTAGGGCACTGTTTTGTGAGCAGCTAGGAAACAATGAGAGCATTTAGTCAAAATCTGAGCTCTGGTAAGCTAGAAATGGCAGTCACTGAAATTGTAAAGTAGGAGAACGATCTAAAGAAACAAATTTTAAAAAAAAATTACATGATGCTCCCTACTGCTGAGAGATCAGAGCCTATGAACTCCAGAGTACCAGATTCTCAGCTTCTCTTAAATACCTCATGATTAGATGACGACTTCATTGTGATTTATGTTTGCTTAGTTTTTGTGTAGCCTTGTGCCCAAGATTTCATGCTATCTCCTCTCCCATCCCTAAAAGCTGCAGGTTGGGAAAACCAGAGCCCGAACTCATTCAGGTACCTTTAGCACCCATCACACTGCATATGAGATGTTCGGGAAAGCGATACACGTGCTAGTCAATGCTACACAGCCTCCATAAGAGCATCCTCTCTCTTTTTCAAAGCCTTGTGACTGGCAAAGCACCTTATTAAGAATTTCTTCAGAAATAAGGAGGAAAGAACAACAACCTTCTCAATTAGTAACTGGTAAAACACACTAGGTTATTATGAAGTTTTATGACTACTGCAAACATACAATTTTTTAAATCACATGGTGTAGCTTGGTTTCAAGCAACTAAATTTCAACCCTGAACTTGAACATAATGAAGTGAGTTTGTGGGTGTTTTTTCTTAAAGATTATTACAGAACCACCTAATGGCTCCTGAAGGACCTTGACAGGGACTCGAGCTTGCTAATCATTGCTGTAATATAAGGAATATTTTCTTATGAAAAATAAAGGATTAACACTGTGCCTCCAAATCATTTAATGCTTTCATAAAACATGTCCATGACAGTTGAAAAAAGATTTTTTTAATACTAATTAATTAACTTTGAACCTGACTAAATTAGATACTTCTCAGTTTGAAACAGCACCACTTACTACACATAAGATAAGCATTAAATGCAAAATGTCTACAGCAAGCAACTAGATTTATTATGGAATTACGAGAATGAAATAAGTGCTTTGAATTATTTATTTTGCACTAACCATTCAAAGAGAAGAACTTGAATGAGGCAAAATCCAATAAATGAACCCATGATTTATGTATAAAGCATACCATATAAAATCATAATTTATGGGATCCTGTACTCTAAGAAAAAAAAAAGTAAGTTTGTTAACAACTAAAACAAAGGGAAGAATGCAAAGGGATGATAATAATTAAATAAATCTTGGTTTCATTTTATCTGTCAAAGTAGAATTAGAAAGAAAACAATATAGTAAAAATATCAGTTCCATGATCAAGAAAAAAAAAACAACAAAGTTTATTGTGGAAATTATGTTTTTTCTATAGTAAACGGAATAAAGGTTTTATAATGACTGTAATCACAACTGAAAAATCTACCTGTGTATTTGTTGACTGGCAAAAGCTTCTGTTTTGCAATTAAACACCCCAAACAAACAACGAATCAAATAAAAAGACTGAACCAAAAGAGTATAGCACTTGTCACGCCAGAGCCCCGGCCACAATTACAACTATTAATCTTTCCCAAGATTTATATCTGGATAATAGCATCACATGAAGACCAAAACCAGAAGCAACCGCAGCAAACTCCAGAGTGTGAAGGACCTGTCCACATCTGTAACAATCACCTCTACAACAACTGAACACAACAAACCAGCACTGCTCCTCAGGAAGAAAAACTTCCGTGCCGAGGGAGCGGCTGGCAGTAGCCGGGCAGGGCCTGAGGTCCAGGTCGGG
>NW_010164887.1:0-228 GCF_000695765.1 Mesitornis unicolor | reverse complement strand
GGGGGCGCGCCCCCCCCCCCCCCCCCCCCCCCAGCCGCTGCAGTTCGGGAGGGCGCCTCGCCCCGCCGGGCGTCCTCCCCATGCGCTGCAGCCTCATGATTTGAATACCGGTAAAATACCCTAAAGCATCAACCGCGCCTCTGGACCACAACCCGGGCTGTCAGCCCGCATGCGGACACACACGGGCGTGTGTGTGGGCATCCACACAGGACACGCCTGGCACCCCCC
>NW_010164886.1:0-9164 GCF_000695765.1 Mesitornis unicolor | reverse complement strand
GTAAAGATCATGTACTTTTGCTTTATTTCTGTATGTAGGCTGTTCAGAAACTTTGTAAACCACACTGCTGGTCTACAGACAGGCTGCAGTGAGGCTTGCAGACCTACTTTATTTTAAGTAGTTCCATGAATGTCTAAAGAAGCCTCATGTCTATCTTTAAGTTAGATTTTTCACTATGATGTGGGGAAATAATGATTTGACAGTCTTCCTGTGTCTAGCATGTTTGCAGCTTCTCCTAACCTATATAGACTCTGACAGGTTTAGTAGCCAGTGAGCTCACCACCCTCTGGGCATTTATGAATGTCTCTGTAATCTGTTTTTTCAAGAAACTTATAGAAAAGTAATATATTTGAAAAAACTTTCCCTTCTGTCAAATAGAGTTAGAATAGAGTTTCAAACTCAAGAGAAAGAGGCAAGGGAGGAGTGGAAAGACACAAAAACAATTGTGTAAGTTGGTTAGCCTTGGAGAGCAGGCTACAGAGGGCAAAACGGGGCTTTGATTAGTGTGATGGACTGAGCTGGTCCCCAGGCTTTTGTTAGTGTTGAGTTTAATGCTGCTTGAGGGCAAGAAGTCCTTGAAGGTTGTTAGAGGCCGAGCAGAGAAGACCTGTCCACAGGAAGAAGATGCTTTGTAAATAGCAAGGGAAGTGTGTACTCAACAGTGCTAGCCCTGACATCCATACATCCTGCCCCAAAATCAGTGGGAAGTTAGGCACCAAAAATCCATAGCTGCTCTGTTGTGAACATTTCCTTGCACTGGGATCACCAGTGGTAGGAGAAGGGAATGCCTTATTTGTGGCTCTGACTCCCTAGAGCTACCAGGAACAGAACCAATAGCCCTGCGCAAAAGCAGGGCCCCTTTTGTGGGGCAGGAGGTTCCTGAATGCTATTCCATATCAACAGGGAGGTTTTTCTGAAATAAGAATTCATATTTCTTGAAAAAAAAACCCAAACTCTGGTTCTCTCTTCCTTTTCCCAATCCCTTTCCTTCTCTCACTTACCTAATCCGTAATAGCAAACACAGCAACAGCTTTCTGTCCACCTTGTTTTGTTGCCAGCTTGGAACAAGCAACAGCTGGTTCATGCTTGCTGTTTTTTGCCTAATTTCTGGCATGCTCTTGAGCACAGAGGGGGATCCTCTGAATGCTTTGCTCCATGCCATGGCTGAAGCAGCTGGAAGGTCCAAAACATGCAGCCACAGGGAACTATGGCATGGCCTCAAGCACCACAGTCTGGGCTCTGTCCACCCTACCACAGAGAAAGGTGTTCTGAGCAAGGAAACCTACATCTTTCACCACAGAAATAGTCCTGGGCCCCCCTACCTAACGTGTTTGTGTTACAAGTAGCAACTTAAAGGGAATGCAGGCCTGAAAAAAAGAGGCTGATGATGAACTGGATCTGAAGAGAGCTCTGCCTGGACCCGAGTGTATATGAGTGTGGCTGTGGGGATAATAGAATAGAAAGGCTAGGAGGGCCTGCGCTTGTCTGCATTTTGGGGCAGAAATTATCAAAGGAAATTAACTTTGACAGGGGAGAGAGAGAATAAGAAAACCAGAAGTGAGCAAACTTATGGACTGAGATAAGAGCAGTTCAATAAGTGAAGAAAAGAAGGGAAAAAACCCAAGCGGTGCAAAGGTTGCTCAGCATCTCCCCTAAGGAAGACCCGTGCCCAGACAGTCTCTGAGCAGTGCAAGATAAAATACCCACCTCCTCCTTCCTCTTCCCAGCTTTTGCTGAGCAAGGTATGGAACACTGGTCAGTTGGGGTCAGCTGTCAGGTCTACCTGTGTCCCCTCTCAGCTTCTTGCCCACCCCTGGCCTACCTGCTGGGTGGGGATTTTGGGCAGCAGAGAAGACCTTGACGTTGCACCAGCACTGTTCAGCAACACTGAAAATGTCAGTATGTTATCAACACTGTTTCAGTCAGAAATCTAAAACACAGCACCATACCAGTTCTTATAGAGAAAGTTAACTCCATCCCAGCCAGACCCCAGCACATGGTAGGAAAGTTCAGCACGCAGCACAATGTAAGGGAGAGGATTTTTTTCTTTTTCCTCTTAGGGAACCCACAAGAGAGAGATCATAGACTTTGTTGTGAGCCTGTAAAGCACAGAAAGCTGCGGGACTGAGTCAGCCTGCAGGAATGGACACAGCTTACCATGGCTTAGGGAGGGATGGTATTTATTTACAGCTCTTTTTTTTTAAATTCTTCCTTAATCAGCAGGTCTGAATTCTCAGTTGTAAATTCTGGGAAATGATGGAAATTACCAGCATGGTTCAAAAGTTGACAGATTCGGTGCACTTTTTTGATAGGACACAAAATGGAAGTATTCTTCTAGGAATAGATGGTTTCCAACTGTGCAAGAGTGTGTGCTTGACTCAGAATAGGATTATTCCATATGGGGAATAAAGGGTCTTCTACCAAGGAAACACACCAGTTTAAACCAGTTAAACTGGCAAGGATTCTGCTACGAGCAAGCGCTCCAAAACCTAGGGGAAAGCTGAGTTTTTGGAGCACGTTAGGCTAGTGCGTATCTGCACATGCAGAGGAGAAAGGCCTAACACGTTGGTTCAATTTGGCTCCCTCGGCAATACGCTGTCTCCCTGGAAGCGTTCCTGCAGGGAGCTGGGCTGCCTCTCCTGGACACCAGTCCATCACGCAATGGAGGCTTTAAGTGGAATATTAGGAAATACACCCAGAGTTAAGAAAGTATTAAGTGAAGTGTAAAGAATGGAGTTACCATGATCCACATTTTGGAAATTTCTTGTAAGCTTTAGATGACAGCCGGTCTTCTCTGGCTGCTATGGTTTGCAGTACACGTTTCATCTCTCTTTATCCTGATTCTTCATCCCCTGAAATCATGGAGACACCTGCGCTTCCTGGTCCTCTTTGCTTGTAAAGCTCCAGCATTGCTTTCCCCCACCAAGCGCCTTCTGACAGCTGAAATCTCCCTCCTTGGCTTCAGTCTGCCTTAGGACTTTACAGTAACAAGAACCAGTAACGTGGCTGACATTGCAGTGGTAGAAAAGTTGGTTGTATTTTGGGGTTCTTAACACATTCAGCCCCACCAACTAACCCCCCCTTTAATCCTTTATACTTCATTAACAGACACTTAGTCTCTGCTGTATTTTGATGCTCGGCCTAATGTGTATAGATTCCAGTGTGAACTGAGGATAGAGGCAACTTCACGGTAGAAAATTATGTCTGGGGGCTGTGTTGGGTGCTATCTGATACTGACTTCATTTCAAACAGCTTCGTTTGTTATTTTATTCCCTGTTTCGAGCCAGGCTGCAAGCTTGCAGCTAAGGGGAAAGGACACAAAGGGGAGCATTCATCAAAGATAACCTTTGGGTTATCATGCCTGGGAGAGGTTGGGGCCACTCAGGTTAGATGCTCTGTGCCTCAGCAATTACTTCTGAAGTCGGGTTCCTGCTTTGAGCCCTTTCCCTGGAGAATTCCTTTCCTTTCACAAGGTTTGCAGAGAAGCTCTTCTCTGCATTGGATTGAGCTTTTGGGAACATCTATGTCCTTGCCCCAGCAGGAACTGTACAAGTTCAGAGGGCTACACACAGTGGGTATGGGAACAGGAGAGGAAGCAACAAGGCAGCACTTCAGTTGAGAAGAATGTTTGGTTTTTTTTTTTCCTTTTCCCCTGAGACTAATTGGATTTATTTGTTGACACAAATATAAATGAGCAGGCGCACTGGCTTATATTAGGTATTCTATATGCCAAACTAGATGATATAGTGCAATTTTGCAATTGATTGCAGGAAAGCAAATGACAAAAGCCCTTTTAAAAGGAATCTGTAGTAATACACTTGAAATGCAACTTGCTGTTACAGACTCCACTAAATAATGGCAAGCTGTTTATTTTATCAAAAAGCTTTATTTCTATAACACTTTATATATAGTGTACTACTAAGATAATTAAAAAAACCCAGTCATGTTGCTTTCTTCGAAGTCTGGCAGTTCCTTTACTCTTGCTGTTTTACATGAATAAGAGGAAAGCAGGGTCATTCTGACTGAGGGGGGACTCGGCCTCCCCCTGTGCAGCCCAGCAGGCACCAGCTGTAATAGGATAAATGGCATTAGTAATCGTCATAGTTGACACCTGCCCCATGCCTGAAGGTGTGTGGATTTCGTGGGCCAATTGGTGAATCTTCATCGTAGTGGTGTTGGTAATATCCACCGTAGTATTCGTTACGAGCACGCCCTAAGCTTGTCCAGTAGGAGATGTCATCTTCAAATTTCTGCCAAAAAAAGAAAATACTTTCTTTGCAAGCCTGAAACTTTACAATGAAGAGAGTGAAACAGAAGTGGTGCAGGAGGCCTCTTCTGTCAATTTCCGAAATTCAGATCCTTTGCATATTTGTCAGAATGAAATCTTTAGATCTAAGGAGTTCTGTGATTTGTACGATGTGATTATCGGGGTCCTGAGAGCAGCAATTGTCCTGTCCAGCCCCATTGGGACCCACACCTCTGCTCACTGAAGCATGCACCGAGCATCTCTAATATTTCTATTAATTACTTTTCAGTGGTGGACTATAAAAATATTTCAATGTTTTGTACTAAAAAATCTAAAGGTTTAGTTGTCTATTGCCCTGTTCCTTTACTCACAATGTCCCTGGTTGCAAAGTGGGTGCAACAGACTTCTGCTTTGAACCTGTGATCTTTCGTTCCCATTTTGCATGGGTAAAAACAAGCATACAGTGCAGCCTTCGAGCTATGGAAATGCTGCAAGCGGTTCAATTCTGCTCACAACAGTGGAGGAAAAACAGTGCGCAAGGATATCAAATACTTGCCAAGCCAAAAGCCTTTCCATCTGAATGACTCTTTGGAAATATTTTTGGCCGAGATTTGAAAAAAAAAAAAGTTTTGCAAAATGCACAATGGGTAAGTATGGCCCAAGTCCTCTGCTGGAACAAACAGTTATTTCATTGTTAAAACTGTGTCTTATTTCTCAAGAAAACCTACTAAGTGGATTCATTGTCTCCCACAACAGGCCTCATTTCAGTTTTTGAAATGCACACAGGAACTCAAGAGGAGAATTCATCTTATCTGCATGGTTTGTCCTTGTAACCTCTTAGTATTTGCCCCCAGCCTTCAGTTTCTGATGCATAAAACCATTTTTCTTATTTTTCCTATTGCTACTGGGGGAGGGGAGATATAGCCATGCTGTTAAAAAGTCACTTTTATCTGCATAATGTCCAGGAGCAACAAAAAATGTATCCTTCATTATTTCAGCCCAAGCAAAGGATTATTTTTCTAATTGTTCCAGCTGGGAGAATGAGTGCATTCATCTTCTAAGCAATCCACATAGCATGAAGGTCCAAAATGCACTCCAGCTTGCCTGTGCCAATGCAATCTCATTAAATGTATTCATGCAGCTGACACAAGCCAAGAGTTCAACATGTCTAATTATTTTTACCTCTTATTAACCAAAAAGTTATTCTACGTGTGGGACTGCAACTAATAAAGGCACTTTTTTTTGCCCTATTTCAGCATCTTTTTAGTAGAGATTTGTGCAGATCTGGAAACTTTTGATTCCACTCCAGTGTTTTTACAAATTAAATGTTTTTTTAAAAAATGTATCCTCCTTGTTTGAAAGGAGGATGGCTGCACACTGTCGAATGGTTTTCCTTTCACGTTTTGAGTTGAGGCACAGCTGTCAGTGGTCATGATGGTCAGGAGCTGCCCACACCACAGAGGCACACACATGCCTTAGGAATCTAACGTTAGTGCAATTTCATTGAGGAATGCCAATCACGGCCAGCTTGGTATGGATTTCTCAGCAAGTCCAAAAGCAAATTGATTAGGTTGAGGCTGCCAAATTAATTTCCTGAAATACGATTGATCGCTTTGCGTCTGGCCAGCTACTTCTCAAAGCAAACTTTGGTTGTAATTTATTAGACT
Organism: Mesitornis unicolor; assembly: GCF_000695765.1. Taxonomy (NCBI): domain Eukaryota; kingdom Metazoa; phylum Chordata; class Aves; order Mesitornithiformes; family Mesitornithidae; genus Mesitornis; species Mesitornis unicolor. The sequence continues at coordinate 3,251 of NW_010164886.1, read as the reverse complement.
TAAGTTCAGTAGGAGGCAAGAACTCCGTGCAAGATTTTAATGCCATTTTTCTCTGTTAATGAAATAACGCAGAAATCTCTAATAAATATGGAGCTTCTTTTCAGAAACAGGGCAGTTCCTCCCACCCCTTGCAAGCCCCTGCACTCACCGCCTCATCAAACCCCAGGTAGAGGAACTGCTGGTACCACTGCTGCACATCTGGCTGGCTTCTGTCCCACAGCTGCCGTCGCTGGCGTCTCAGGCTGCTCAGGAACTCCTTGGCCACTGTTTCTTTCACTGACACCTCAGGCTTCGTGGCAACAGGGGCTGAAATTAATTCCCCCAACCCCCCAAAAAAAAGGCATGCCAGGAAATTTTTAGTCAGCCTGAAGCGAACTGCTTGCAGTGAGTAAGAATGCTGTGTGTCGCTGCAGCAGCAGCAATGAACCTGGGAATTGTCAATGTAATAGGATTTCTCAGCTACCCTCATTCTCTTGGCTTTGGTAAAAGCTGTTCTGAGCTCAAAGACATAAGCTAAGGAATTTAAATAAAGAAATCCACACTGAAAGAGCAGTGTGTTGGGCTTTGAGGAGAGGAGACTGGGCTCTGCGTGCTGCCGTTACAGTAACAGGAAAGAAGATGAAAGGTGAAGTTAAAAAAAACCCTGAAGAAGCTGAAAAAGCACTGGTAACTTATTAGGGTGAAGGCAGGCACACATAAAGAAAGAGATTTCACTGTGATGAGGGAGAGACCAGAAACAAGGGTGTGGGTGGGTTGTTTTTTTTTTTTGGAGGATGCCAGGGAAGGGGAAGTCGGGTGGAGATGTGAAAACCACTGAAGCAGGAGCTGAGCAGACTCACAGGGGGAGGCAAAGGACTGCAGCGGGAAGGAGATTTGAGAGGCAAAATCAATAGATGAGGTGTCTCAGGAAGAAACAGCACAGTGCCCTGCGGTGATGAGCTCTGAACTGATCACTGGCTGTGCACTGGAGCTGGGTGTTATTACTGGGAAGCGGGACAGCTGAACAAATGTCATGTGAATGAGCCTTGCACAGGGGACACTGCCAGCGAGGGAACCAGTGCTGTGTGCTTAGCCTGTTCGCTTCAGCGCACAGCTGGAAAAGGGGAGCTAGCCTGGAATTAAGGGGCTGCCTATTCCCTCCATCATCAATTCAAGGCTTTGCGGTTCTTCCTGGTCTGCACACAAGAACCACAGAATCACAGAATGGTTTGGGTTGGAAGGGACCTTAAGGATAACCTGGTCCAACCCCCTTGCAATGAGCAGAGACATCTCAGGTTGCTCAGAGCCATGTACAAGCTGACCTTGAATGTTTCCAGCGATGGGGTTGCTGCTACCTCTCTAGGAAACCTGTTCCAGTGTTTCACCACCCTCATCATAAAAAAATCCATCCTTCTATCTAGTCTGAATCCGCCCTCAAGAAGCCTACCCTTGCTTGCTCTCTCTCACCAGGGGACCTGAACAAACAAGCTGGCCGCTGCTGGGGTGCCAGTGCACACATTTTAGGGCTGGCAAGAGCTGGTGGGTGACGCCAGGAAAAACGCAGGGAGAAGTTAGACAACCTTGCAGAAAATGGGAGGTCCCTCTGTGGGGAGGTGCAAATTCCTTGCCTCAGCCTTAGAGCTGGCTGAGAAGAGGCAACCAAAACTTCTGGGGTGTTTCAGCCGGCCCCCCATCTGCTGTAGTGCTGCTTCTCCCTAGCCAGCTCAGTTTCCATCCCCTTCCCCCAATTAGTGAGCCATTCAGTGCATCTGCCTGCTGGGCCCTCAGCCACCATCACTCCTGCAGAGTGTCCAGTCTTCCAAAAAGGAAAAACACGTGGGGCCAAGAGGACAAAAGGAACAAGTCAGGGCATTGCGAGCAAGCCTGGTTTGCACATTTTCTCCTCTGCACCTGAGCCAGCAGTCTTTCCATGCATTACAATCCCTTGGAAAAGCTTATGATTTCCCAGAATAAACCAGATAAATGCCACGTCTGCCATGCAGACACTGGAAGAGGTAGGTGTAATATACACTGAGCACAGCAAAACGCAGGCATACTGTCTGAGGCTGGGAACCTTGGTTTTCGGAGAGGGCTGTGATAAGCAGAACCTCCAGCCTTGCCAGTACCAAGCCCGAAGCAGACACGCAGGCACAGGCTTCGTATGCACAGGAAGTGTTTGGCACAGTACGCAGCAAGAGCAGCTGTGGGCGACCAGCTCTGAACCAGGTACTCGTATGCTGCTCCTCTGGCTGCCCTCCTTCAGCTGGAGATGGAGCAGCAACACATCTGCAGCCTTGACTGATAGCAACTGACTTGAAGGAAAAATAAGGAAAGACACTTTGCTGCCTCTTTACTTACCTTCTCGTTTCTGAAGCATCAGTTTCAGCTTGTTTCCCCTTGAAACATCTAAAGAAGTGAAAATAAAAAGTAAACCTTTACTGAGATGATCGTACCATAATACTGAAAGTATTTTTGTCATAGCTCCAGTCCACCAAGCAAAGCTCTGTAGTAAGTTTCTCCCAGTGCCTCCCTTTGCTCCCACTTCCATGTTGAAGTGCAACATACGCTGTAGGGAAGCTTCCGACACCCCAGCATCCTCTCCCCAACTCTTCTTGGCAAGGTAACCCTGATACCAGCCTCCTTTGCCAATTAAATTACTGTATTTTTTCATCAGAAGATCACAGCTGGTGCCAGTACAGTAACACAGCACTCAGGGCAGCATGATGACCTTGGAAAACCCTCATCACGGAGTGAGGGGCACACAACCAACCAGACTGCTTCAAAATTTTGCCTCGCAGCCCGTTCCAAAGCACATCAAAGCTGTCATCCTGCTGCAGCCCTTTCCCAGAAGTGAGCCACGGTTTCAGCCCACGGCCCGGCAGCGCAACAGGAGCCCTGGGAGCGCTCGGCTGCTCCGAAATGCTTCGCTTACTCTCAAACACGCTCTTTTTTTAAAAAAATAAAAAGCTGCTCAACTTGCACAAGTTTTGGAGAAACAGGAAAGGGTTCACCCACGCATCCCCAGGACGTGTTGGGTTGTGTATGTGTCCCCCAAACCCTGCACCCCAGCCGCGGGCGCTCACTCACCGGGGGCCGCGCAGAGCAGCGGGAGGAGGAGGAGGAGGAGGGAGAGGAAGGCGGCCCCGGGCAGAAGAACCCCGCGGGGAGACGACGGCGGCGGCATGGCGGTGACCCACCTGGGCGGGAGGAGACGGACAGGATGAGGATGGAGATGGAGGAGACGCACGGAGGGAAGGGGCGCGGCCGGCCCG
>NW_010164885.1:2522-3079 GCF_000695765.1 Mesitornis unicolor | reverse complement strand
GGCCGGCCCAGCCCTAAACCACGACACAGAGTGGTTGCACTCTGCGCACTGGGCTGTCTCTCTGCAAGAGAAGTCAAGGAGAGAGGCTGTGTGACTGTGGCCCTTGATCCCTGTGCCCCAGCTGAGGAGCTCCTGGGGCACTGCAAGAAGGGTTAAGCTTGCTATGGGGGCCAAGCCTGCCTGTGCCTTCCTGCCTTTCAGCAGCTCTGAGGTCAGGAAGACACTTAGGCCCGTCTCCTTTGGTCTCCCTACCGTGCACAGCAGCTCACAGTAGCCTGTGTGCTCTGCTGGCATAGCCCCTGTTGCAGCCTCTCATCATGGGATGGAAGGAGGGAAGAGGCCTTGCTCAGGAAGAAGGAGGAGGTAGCATGGGATGGAGGAGGAAGCATGAGATGGAGGCGGCTGCCTTGGCACAGCAGGCCCCACAGTGCCAGCAAACCCTGCCCTGGCACCAAGGCAGCTCTGTGCGGCCCCGTTCCACCACTGGCCTATCCCTCCTGCCCCATCCCTCACTTTGAGCCTTTTTTTCAGGATTGGCAGTCTGCCTTTTGGCCGGC
>NW_010164885.1:0-2472 GCF_000695765.1 Mesitornis unicolor | reverse complement strand
CCGGCGGACCTGCTGCCTCTTGCGAGAGCTGCTCTCCTGGAAGTGGGCACCCCAGGGCTCTCACCCCTTAAATAACCCCATGGTCAACTCAGTGATCCCTATTACTATGGTCTCTTGGCATGACATCACCAAGCCCTGGTGGTCGCTATAGACACGCTCAAGCCCATGACCATCTGGGATGAGATAGAACTGGCCCAAACCAGGTGGAACCAGCTGTACTCTGCCTGGGGAAGTCTCTGCTCTGCACTAAGTCATGTCCCAGCACACCCAATCTGAGCAGGCTCTTTCCACCAATGCCACCAAGGCCTTAACCAAAAGAGGGGTGGCCATGAACTGTGAGTGCAGTGATGCTGGGCTGGGGTGAGGCAGAGAGGAACCTGGGGGTGTTGAAGAGGGTTGGCCATGAACTGTGAGTGCAGTGATGCTGGGCTGGGGTGAGGCAGAGAGGAACCTGGGGGTGTTGGTCAACAGCAACTGAACATGAGCCAGCAGTGTGCATAGGTGGCCAAGAAGACCAAGGCAATCCTGGCTTGTACCAAGAATACTGTGACCAGCAGGGCCAGGGAAGGGATCCTTCCCCTCTACTTGGCACTGAGAAGGCCCAACCTCACATTCTGTGTTCAGTTTTGGACATCTCAATCCCAGACGGATCTGGAGCGTGGCCAGAGAAGGGCAACGAAGTTGGAGAGGGTTCTGGACCACACAAATGATGGGGAGGGTCTGGGGGAAGTGAGTGTTCAGACTGGAGGAGGCTGAAGTGAGACCTTACTGCCTGCTACAGCTCTCTAAAAGGAGAGGGTAGCAAGGGGAATTGATCTTTTTTTCTAAAAAAAACAAGCAATAGGAAGAGAGGAAATGGATTCAAGTTGCACCAGGGTAGGGTTTGATTAGATATCAGCGAGACCCAGACAGACTGGAGAGTTGGAAGGGGAAAAATTTAAATGAAATTCAACAAAGGCAAGTGTAGGGTCTTGCATATGGGGAAGAACAACCCCATGTGCCAGTATAGGTTGGGGACTGACCTGTTGGGGAGTAGAACAGCGGAAAGGGACATGGGGGTCCTGGTGGACAGCAGGATGACCATGAGCCAGCAATGTGCCCTTTCGGCCAAGAAGGCCAATGGCATCCTGGGGTGTATCAGAAGGGGTGTGCTTGGTAGGTCAGAGAGGTTCTCCTTCCCCACTACTCTGTTCTGGTTAGACCGCATCTGGAATATTGTGTTCAGTTCTGAGCCCCTCAGTTCAAGAAAGACAGGAGTTGTTTGAAAGAGTCCAGCAGGGCCAAAAGATGATAGAGAGAGTGGAAATCTCTCTTATGAGGAGCAGCTGAGGGAGCTGGGTCTCTTTAGCTTGGAAGAGAGGAGACTGAAGTGTGACCTCATTAGTGTTTATAAATTTGTAAAGGGCGGAGGAAGGAGCCAGGCTCTTCTCAATGATGTCCAATGATAGGACAAAGGGCAACGGGTGGAAGCTGGAGTACAGGAACTTCCATGTGAACATAAGAAACCACTTTTTCACTGAGAGGGTGACAGAGCACTGGAACAGGCTGCCCAGAGAGGTTGTGGAGTCTTCTTCCCTAGAGACATTCAAACCCACCTGAACGCGTTCCTGTGAGACCTAGTCTAGGTGATCCTGCTCTGTCAGGGGGATTGGACTGGATGAGCTTTCAAGGTCATTTCCAACTCCTAACATTCTGTGATTCTGTCCCCTCCCACTCAGGATGTTTGGGTGTTGGCTGTAAGGTCCCTGTGAGTGAGACCTGACAGGGACTGAGCACTGAGGGCAGTCAGGGTGTTTTGCCATGGTGATGTCTCCTTAATCAATAAGCCAACTTAGCCCATGGGGTTCCTGCACAGTGAGACCTTTGAAACCGTGTGTGGGGCAGTGGGGCTTAGGCAGGATATGGACAGGGCAGTGGCAGAGGACACAAAGCAGCTGTTAGGAGGTGAAGGCAAGGAGAGGTCACAGAAAGTAAGTTATGTATTGCCTGTGTTGCACAGATATACTTTTAGACAAAGCAAAGCACACCTGGAGCTGATGGTTTCAAGGGACATCATCACCTTACCACCCCCAATTCTATTCTGCCAGTGTTTTTTCCCTGTTGGGTTGGGTGGTTTTGTGATGGGCTCCTTTCCCTCAGAATGGCACCTCAGGGTCTTGTAAAATAAATGACCTCCTAGCAGTTCCTTGTCTCCCCAGTGCTTCCTTGCCTCCTAACCCCCATAGAGGCTGGAAGGTGTCCCACTGCTGTTCTGCACTCAGCATTGCACACTCCCACATCTCACTGCCCCCAAGAAAATCCCTGAGACCCTCATGAGAGAAAAATCTCCTTTTCCATGGGACAGGAGACAAGGCGTTGCTCTCTCGACTGATGAAGTGTATCAAAGGTTTTCAGAGCCACCTCCACATTTGGTTTTCCATCTGTAACCAGTGCTTCTGACTTTCTACTTCAGCAGCCCTCGGGGATGGGAGT
>NW_010164884.1:0-17118 GCF_000695765.1 Mesitornis unicolor | reverse complement strand
TTATATTAATAGGAATATTATATATATATGAATATTAATATTTGTATTTATATTAGGGTTCTATTATTTCATTAAATCTGTTTCCATTTTAACCCACGGACTCCTTTCCTTTTCCCAATTCCCCTCCTTGGGTGGGGAGAGGTCATCACGTGATAGAAAAACTGCCCAAATGCAGACAGAAGAAACAGAGTTTTGGGAGGGAGAGGGCAGGACAGGAAGACACAAATGCATTAAAAATAAGGTACAGAGAAAAGAAGATCAGAGAGCCAGAGTTGACTCAATACTCAACCAAACACAGACAAAACCAGATGCATGTAGTAGCAATGTTTTGCTTCCTGAATCAGCCTGACCACAGAACTTGTTCAGTGACTGAGGCTTTCGAAATAGCAGGCAAACACAGAGGCTGTAAACAGTCAGTCCCCTATCAGCACTGCAGCGATATCAACAGCTCACTGCCTTGGGAAAACCCGAGAGCAGCAGTGGCAATCAGTGAAGGTTGAACATGAACATATAAGGAAAGCTCTTATCACAATATTAAGAAAGCACGTGAAGTTTCAGCTGTGCCCATTCAGTTGCCTGGCACCTTGTCTTGAAGCCAGTCCTTCCAACCTGCCCTGGATCTCAACCAAGCTCAAAGGCGTTTTCATTTGCATTGGAGATTTTCAGTATAGAAACCTCTGTGGCATGGGAGAACATGCTTCACTGTTCATGGTGATCCACACAAGAGGTATGAAGAAGACAACACAGTCATGATTACCTGTCATCATGAAAACAAGCAAAGACAGAGTGTGTAACAAGAAATCCTCAAGGGATGAAAAAGGTTGTCCTTATTTCGATCCTGTCAAGAGTCAGTTCTACAAAAAGTGATGTAAATCTTGTCCCTATTCTGTGAAAAGAAACATTTCTGTCTGTGAAAGCTTGTACAACTGCGGAGTTGCATGATGGAGTATAGAGGGAACTAACCAACCAGTTCCCTAAGGGCAAGTTATACGGAGGTTAAAGCAGAGCCTAAGGGTTTCATTTTGCTGGATGCACGTGGCTGGGCCACATGCCAGTGTATCTAAAAAAATAAAATAATGATGACTTTGCTGCAGAGAGCCAGCAGCAAGTGCCCCAGGCACAGAGGAACTGCAGGGGCAGATGCAGGAGCTCCCTGGCACTGGTTTGCTGAGCTGCCCCCTTGCCACTGCCCCCCTGCCTGCTGTGGATGTATTTGATGGGGCAGAGCCCCTCTGGCACTGGGCTGTGGTGTGCTGGGAGGCAGCGCCAGACGTTTGTGAGATGGATGGCAGGCAGGAGCCAGAGCAGACCATGAAGAAGGGAGGCCCAGCCTCGATGATGGTCTGAGCTAAAGCTCTCCCCTCTGTGGAGGCAGCAGCTTTCTTTGGTGCTGAGCTCCTGGAAGTGTCCTGGGGCAGGAGTTCTTCAGCCTTCAACAACTGTTAATGACTGGATGACAAATGTGGGACAAGGTTACCTTTGTCTGTAGAAGGTGGTATTAGCTAGTCTGGGTCATTAATGAGGCTGGAAAAAGTATAAGTTACTGACAAATATAAATCACCAATTGTTTTTGCTACAGAGTCTTGTACCAGTTCATACCATTAAATAGAAATTATAGTTGTCTGTTTTTTTAATCCATTCTATATTTGGCCTATAAATACACACATTGTGACTGAAAGCCTAATTTGCTCTGTATTTCTATTGAAGTCATACTCCATAACTTGAGGAAAATAAATTCACTGTAACACAATGACTAAAATACTCCTTTCAAAACACTTTACTGTGCCTATACATTTGTCAGCTGGGAAAATATATTACTCACCAGTTGTACGGTTAGATAACCTTGGGCACAGGATTTTAAAGGAACTAGTCCATTCTGATTGCATGGTAACTGGAAATTCTACAGCCTTATAAAACAGCCTTATAAAACTATAGACTTATAATTTACCCTAATTAGCCAGTGATTAACCCTCTAGCCCTTTGGCTAGATTGCTTTTTCTGTCTGAGCTTTCATTTGGTTCATGCCGGGTGCAGTATAGACATTAATTTTCGATGTATCAGTGACAAAAACGTAAGTCATCCAAGACGACTGACTCACAGTCCCATGACTTTTAGCAACAGACATAGTGGGTGGTTTTAAATACATAGTAACACCATTTCACCGAAATCAACGTTTTGGAAAAAAGACAGATCAATGCCTCAGAGATACTCTACACATCAATCAATGTAATGCAGAGTCGAGTCTAATTCACCAGAGAGCACCCTGGCTAGTTATCTGAACCACTTTGATTGGCAGGTCAGCTATAGAGATCTTTAAATCAATTAAACAATTTCACTCTAGCCTCTTTGCTTGAAATAGCTTTAAAACACAAGGTACAATTCCTGCTAGACAATTCTGGGAGAAAGTAAACACGCTATGAATGATTAGCTAACTTGACCTCAGCTTTCAAGTGTAACTGTGTCTTTTATATGGAAAGTTGCTGAACGCCAATGAAACCCAATGTGTGACTGCAATTAACATTGCTGATTACCGTTGCTGTTTTGCCACCCACATTTTTTAAGAGACCACTAGAAAAATGTTCTCTTTTCAAAGCTCATTTAGCAACTCTGTCACATGAGGTGCACAGGTAATTGTTTTTGCAGTGGCATAGTACACTGAACTTTCATGCTCTGCAGTATTTTGTGCACAGGCCTTTTTGTTTTTCCACTTGGACAGCAACACACCAAATTTAGTTACTCCTGGTTTACTCCAACAAGAGGATATTAATCCTCTTTGCCACCAACTGTTCTACAGCATGAAATTTTGTCTGCAGTTGCCAAAGATTAAACTGAGGTGAAGAAACTCAACTAGGTGAAGAAACCCAGGTAAAGAAGGAAGACAGGTTTGTTGGCAGCCTGAAAACAGTGCTGACATTACATAGAACTGGTCAGTGTCCTACAAGATGGGGCTTTCCAGAAGGGTCCTAGAGCAGGGGGACTTTGGTGTTGGGAGAAAAAGGGTGAGACAGAGAGAAAAGAAGGTAGGCATGAGCTGAGCAAGGCTGGAAATGCAGGAAAGACTTTGGCAAGGTCAATGAACTTAACCAGGGCAAGAGCTTTGAGCTCTGGAACAGGAGAATGGTGAAAAAGAAGGAAACCTTTGCACTTTGTTCATTAGCATTATCTGAGGATGTGTATCATTTCTCCGTGTACCTGGGAGCACACCACTGGAGACATTTTACCCCCACAGGAATCTGGGCAGCTGACACCCAGGTGGGCAACACGGGGACATGTTTTTTGTGTTGGCAGAGGGAGGGGTTGATATTTGGACTTTGGAAGGGCTGAGAGGAAGTGAACTCATTGTCAGCGATTTCAGAATGAATGGAGATGTGGCACACAAATAATATTTGGACCAAAGAAATGCTTAAAATAATTAGTCTTGCTGCTTCAGCAAGACTGCTGTGTAAGCAAAGAGTCTCATGGACAGATGCAGTTCATTCAGTATTTGCATGTAAGATACAAATAAAGTAAGACACAAATAAAACAGACATGAAGGCCTGTAAGTTGTGGACTACTTGTGCTCTTCTTAAAGAGCTGCTTCAGGGGAGACTGACCACAAAGCACCTCGATCCACATGGAGGCCTCAGGAGCAGTTGACCACCACAGTGTCCACAGGACTGCCAGCAGAGCCTGTGCCTCAGCAAACTTAGCAGCATCAGGCTACCTGGAGCCACGATGCGCCTTCCTCTCCTTGCTTGGATGTGTTTAAAGATCCCGATGAAGATGTCCTCTAACTCCTGCTGTGAGAGCTTATCTGCACTGGGTGACTGCAGAGCGTCCCTGTTGAAGGCACTTGGCATACCCAGAGAAACAGCCAGACTCAGATGGACACACACAGCTGAGACCAAAACTCATAGGAGCTGGCCTGAGAAGGTCCAAACATACAACACTGAAGTCAAAAAAACAAGAGGCGGGAGATAGAGTCTTTAACAGCAGAAAGGAAACGCTTACTGATACAGTACACTGGGTTTTTTTCAGTGATATGAAGATCTATATAGTTTGGAAAGAAAGGCTTTTTTTCGCCCCTCTCTTTTTTGGGAAATGAAAAGAGAGTCTGAAATGTTCCCCTGTTCAGGACAAGGTTGAAAAGAGAAGTGATGGTTTAGCATAACAGAGCTAAGGCAGAAGAAGAGGTCCTCAGAGATATAAGTATGTGTACAAAAATATTTATCATACTGAAGGCCCTACATTTACTGAGATGAAAACAACTAGGCAATTCACAACTTGCATGGTCACCAGCAAGATCTGTAGCAAAAATAATAAATCAATTGTGCACCTTTAATCACTCATGGAGACAAGCACAGCTGCTCTTCAACATATACAGGTGCTCTCAGTGCCAAAGCAGAGGAATATTAAGTCACACCCTTCACAGCCAAAAAGATACCAATGAGATATCTTTTGTGTATGTGCTTGTTGTTCAGCTGTTTCCAAATGCTTAGCAATGAATTATTAATTAAAGGGAGGTACTGTTGTTTGGTAGAGCTGATGATTTGGAGACAGCAGATCCAAAGCCTTTCCCCAGACTTTTTCTGTCTTTTCTTGGCTAGCAATTCAGGCTTTATGAGTTGCAGCTTGTCAGTCTGTAAATAGGGATAACATCTGCACACTAATATATTAAACAAACTTATCTATTCCTTCCATTCACAAGCTGTCCATGAACAGCCTGATTCTGCATGTGAATCATCACCAGGCAATACATTATTTTGCATGGGCTAGTTACAAGCACAATATTTGTCATCTAAAACTGAAACACTGATAATCTGAACTATTTTGCTCACTAGTCCAATGCTTTCTGCAGTTAAAGAAAGTAAAGAAAATCTTTCTAGAGCACACTGGGAGTGGGGGGAGGGGGGGAATATGACATTTATAATTGAAAAGGGGGACGTGCTTAACATGGAGCAAACCAAATCCTTTCATTGACATTTTATTTAAAAATTTGTCAGCAGCACGTTTGCAATGGGTTAGCATGGCTGCAGGAGAAACAAGTGAGTTTCTGACTCCAGGGCTGCAAGCAGAGCAGTTCCCCGCTCCCTTGCTCCATTCAGGGTTCGGTCATAATGTCACTTAGCACATGACAGGGGGAAAGAAAATCATAAATGCTCTGTACCCGTTTTGAAGAGTAATGATTAAAATCTCAACAGAGAGCCAAATCCTGCCGCCTTCTGCACAGCAGTGGGAGAACAAATAGGGGCAAACAGACTCCTTTCCTTCCACCACACCAGCTGGAGGCTTTCCAAATCTGGTGCTTAACAGAGTGGTAAGCAGAACATCAATTAAATAGGACATGGGCACAGTTCATACACCATGACCTGGAGAGGTCAAGCTCCCAGCTCTACGCTGAAGCTGAATTGCTGGGGTGCATCTTAAGGCAGTTTTTCGATGCCGTCTCACTGAGGGAAAAAAAAAAAAGCAAGCTCTGCCTAAATTTTTCTGCCTATTTCTTTGTTTGCATTTTCTAGGGCTAATAAAATGTAAGGGTCATTCACGCTGTGGCCTTGGGAGTTGTGGGAGTTGTAAAGAGCAGACAACAGAGTCTGTGTTTATTTTGTGTCTCTGGGTTAATAAATCAAATCTACTGTATTCCTTACATAGAGAGGGGAGATTTTCATCATAACATATTACAATGTGTCATATTGTCCCGGTTTTCACAGAATCACAGAATCTTAGGAGTTGGAAGGGACCTTGAAAGATCATCCAGTCCAACCCCCCTGCCAGAGCAGGATCACCTGGACCAGGTCACACAGGAACACATCCAGTTGGGTTTTGAATGTCTCCAGAGAAGGAGACTCCACAACCTCTCTGGGCAGCCTGGCCCAGGGCTCTGTCACCCTCACAGTAAAAAAGTTTTTCCTTATGTTCAGATTGAACGTCCTATGCTCCAGCTTGCACCCAGTGCCCCTTGTCCTGTCATCACTGAGAAGAGCCTGGCTCCTTCCTCCTGACACTCGCCCTTTACAAATTTATAAACATGAATGAGGTCACCCCTCAGTCTCCTCTTCTCCAAGCTAAAGAGACCCAGCTCCCTCAGCCGCTCCTCATAATGGAGATGTTCCATTCCCTCAATCATCTTTAATGCATGATCTTTAATGAAGATGCTTCTGCAAACTCCAACAGGTGCTGCTCAGGCTGTAGCATATTTGATCAGAAGTGTCTTTTAGTAAACAACCAAAATAACCAGTGTTCTGGTTATTTATCACAAACATGTGGAAGATTCATTTCACTTCATTTTAAACTTAAACATATGCATCGTCACAATGAACTTGTGAGAGCAGAAATTATTGTAACCTCCATTATATAACGTAGGAAACTGAGGCAAGAACCATCTAGCAACAGTATTCCAAAATAGCCCTTAGTTCCCCAAAAGAGTATTTAGACAGAAATTGAGTGTTAAACCCAAGAAGATATCCAAAAAACAGCCACTAAATACCTTTCATACTTAGGAGCCCCAAATTTCCATGAAATTACCTTCAGACTTTACATGCAGCTGTTGTCCCTGCAGAGCTGCCACTGTGGACCACAGCACTGAAGGTGTCTGCAGTAGGCAGAAAGCACCAAAGCCACCACAGCCCAATGCTCCTATATCAACACCACTGGGCCACCACTGTGAGCCCTCAGCACCAAGCTGGATAAGTACAAGCCCACATTTTGCCCAGCATTCCAGTGTGGGTGGGTGGGTGCAGAGGGACTGGTGGGCATCATTGCTCCTTCAGCCTGAGAGGACTCCAGTGTCCCCAGTGGGGAAAGGCATAACTCATGGGAGGAGACATAAAGGTTCGGACCAGAAGAAATGAAGAATGGAAGAAAAAGTCTCATCCCTCCCCCTGAGGATGTACTGCTTAAAATGCAAGATTCAGGAAACAACAGGGACTGTGAGAGAGGGGGAGATGCTCAAGCCAGTGAGGAGGTCTCCTGTCTCTGAGTGAGGAAACCAGTTTTCCATTTCCTTTTTGGATTGTTATGCATTTTTCTTAAAAAGAGTAATTGAACAATAAAAAATAAAAATAATTTTTAAAAAGATAGCAAACACCTAGGACTCACAGAAAGTGATTTCCAGGGAAAACCTCATGTTAACCTGGAGTAAAAGCCACAGAGAGATTGGAAGGGGAAAGGGAAACCTCAGTAGAATTTTGTCATTAAAAGCACCAAACCACCAAGTTTATGTTTAACCACAAAATATAGTGTGGCAAGATTATGTCCCAGGGAAAGTCATGCCTCTGAAGGCCTTTTGTACACATACAGTAGGACTTCACCCCACCCTGTGCAGGAAGGCTTCAAGCTTTCTTTAGGTGGCTGGTGGCAGTGTCCCAAGCCAAGTGGAGGCCTTCAAGTTCTAAACAAAACAGAACAATCCTGTCCTAGGGAGTTTCTTCCCGTCAAGCATTTTTGTGAGAAGTCCAGACTCTCCCAAGAGATCTGGCAGTCAAAATCCAGAAAGCAAATGTTTAAGAGCTTCCTTCACCCTCCTGAATCGCCTTGGCTGCTCTGGTGAGGAGGCTGCTTTTTATTGTGTCCAGGGTGACTTCTTGTGGAGGGCAACAAATCCCCTGGCCTTAGGGCTGTGATTCCCAGGCCTCTTTGGGCTGGTATAAGGAAGCTTTGACATATTTCAAGGCTGTCAGCTGAGGCCAGGGCTTTCTCTTTGACTGGATGGCCAGCCTGGGACTGGTCCCTCTGATTTCTTGCTTCTTGACTCCTGCTGAGCACCCCCATCTCACTGAGCAGGCTTGCAAAGCCACAATGCACCCCACAGGGTTTCCCATAATGCCACACTACACCAAACCATCCTCCTGAGGAGGGAAATGCAATGAAGTACGGGGAGGGATTTCAATGACAGTCATCTCAACAGCCTCACCAATTCAGGAAACGGGAGTTGACCAGCATCTCTAGAAGACAGCTTGGCTGACCATGTATACAGGGAGGGAAGGTTTCTCTTCTCTTTCAAGCAGACCTTCCTTCTACCTTTCCCAAAGCCATGTTGCTTCCCAAGACAGTGCAGGGGAAGGAAACGAGCCCTGCCAAGGGCGGTCAGCCTGTCCCAGCACCAGCTTTGGGGCAGGGACACCACAGGGCTGGCTTTTGCTTTGGCTCCTCTGTCGAGCTGGGAGACAACCAGGATGCTGACAAAGGGGAAACATTGCCAGCTGCAGCTCTGAAACTGCTGGGATTGCTATAAAACTGAAATACCTGGTGCTTCCATGCACATCACAGACACAGCCTTCTTTTATCTCTGATTTTTGCAATTTCTGTGATTCCACGTTTTTGACTCTGTCTGACTGTTTTAATGACTTTCTGCCCATAGCAACAGCAACAGGTGAAATCCCGCCCCAGCTCCCTTTGACCTTAGGAGAAAAAGGTCACCTGTAGGTCCCAGAGGATTTCACAAGGATATTAAGGATACTTGCCCCTTACGTCTGTCTTGCAGTGGGATGCACAGAGCCGTATAGCATCAACCCAAATGCTCCACAGAAACACAGAAAGCTGCAAAAACCTGTCTTGACAGACCCCTGCTCACCTGCCAGCACACTTGCTTCTGCTGGGAGTGTTGGGCTCTCATAACTCATCCACCGTTCCAGTATTTCGGAGTACCAACATCATCCTTTACCAGCTTGTGTAAAGTGGACAACAAAAATCAACTGATACAACCTCATTGGTCTGACTGTTTATAAGGTCCGAAGTGTCAAAAAGTTATAGTTAAGAGAAATTGAAAACTAACCAAGATGATAAAGGCATCATTTTTAAAAGTATACGTGTTTTTTCCTTACAATGATATATATATATATTTTCTATGTGTGCATGTGTGTGTATTATACATACATGTAAATAAAAACACATAAATATATCCATGTATGATTTGCACTGTACAATGTGCAACAACAAAATCTATTTCTTGACCATGAAGCATTGCTGGCATTCTGCATCAGCATGGTTATTGCAGTGAACTTTAGGTGAACATAATTTCTTTGAACAGCTGAGACTGAAGCTGAGTCTTTGCTTGTGTATTTTAGTTTCATGGCCAATTATCCAAGGGTTTGCAGTGCCCCATTTAGATATTAACACTGAATTTTATGTACCCACTTTTGCACCTATAGATATTTTGCAATCAAGTCTATATACCAAAACATGTAGAGCTGAAGCTTTGACAAAAACAGTAGAACTTAGACAATCCATAAATATGTCCACAGTGTAATAGCTCGTCTATCTGCCATGCTCTGATATTTGTATTAGACAATCATCTCCCCATTGTAGTTAGAACATTGAAGAAAAGGGGAAATATGAAGAGACTGTAAAATTGTTTGAAGAAAAGCATTCTGGATTGCCTTTTAAGATATTTTTGTTTGGCTCACAGATTTGCTTTGTTTTATTTAAAAGTTCTTTCTGCCTCAGAGATGTTTGTTTAACAAGGTTG
Source organism: Mesitornis unicolor (assembly GCF_000695765.1). Taxonomy (NCBI): domain Eukaryota; kingdom Metazoa; phylum Chordata; class Aves; order Mesitornithiformes; family Mesitornithidae; genus Mesitornis; species Mesitornis unicolor. Next base: position 7,673 of record NW_010164884.1, on the reverse strand, counting down.
ATACTTTCTTTTTCTGAAGTTATAATTACATTAGCATTGCAGACTGAAGTTTTAATCCAAATCACATTTTTTCTTATTCAGGCAGTGCTACATCCAAAGATTATTTCTTGGCTTCAAATACAGCTCTCTTTAATCCATGGTTCAGATTTTCAACAGCTATTTTATATTGATTTACACCTGCTGACTAGCAGGGCTTTTGTGTCTAACAAGCTGAGGCCTAAACTAATTGCCAATGTCTCATTAGACAACTGCACAGACAATCCAGTTCTGATGTATTTTCATGTTTGCACAGGTCTTGAAAGCAAGGGCAGGGAAAATAATCTTGTGATTTCTTACAGTTATCCTATGCTGATCCAGCTACTACAATTTTTTCTCCTGTTGCTAATAGCTGATTTCAATGATACAAAATAATTACCAAAAGCAGAACCTCACTTATTAGGCATCAGTAAGATGACCAGCGCTGCATACGACACAGACAGTCCCTGCCCAAAATGCTTACGATCTCAACAAGACAGTCACAGAGCAGACAGTGAAAAGCATTATGATGGAGCTGGCTTGAGGGACAAATATCTATAAATTATTATAATAACTATTATAATAATTTGCTATGATTACGCAAACGACCATTACCTGTTTGACGATACAGCAAGCATTGGTTTGTTCTCTGGTCAAATAATAAGTTAGTGACAACAGAGGATCCTAGCTGCCTTTCCTGGCTTGTAATGCCAACAGTATCTATTCAGTGGCTGACTCTAATAAAGTCATCTGGCTTTTTTGGAAAAAAGCAGGAGGGGAAGGGAGGGCAGCAGCTTGATGGGTGACCTCAATTTGCTGAGCTGCACAGCCAGTTTTTTAGACTTCTATAAATGCTGCTGTTATCTGCTATACATAATTCCAGTTACAATTCTGATTGGAAAATGGAGCTGCTTAGGGGAGCTTACAAGGCAACATCTGTTCAACAACCTGCATCTGTGCCAGAACAGCAAACCAGAGCTGTCCGAGAAGAGGTGCCCAAGTGAGGTGCATGCACAGATCCACATCTGTATGTGCTGCCATGCACCAATATTGGTCCTTCTTCCAGCAAAAAACAAGTTCACTTGCACTCTCTGCCCCATCTCTGAACGCATCCCAGCTGCAGTCATTAAGGAACACCTTTAAAAATCTTATAAAAGAAACTTCCTTGGCTGCAATATCCAGCAATTCCTTAAACAAAATGACTTTCACAAATAGCCATCCACTACCCAGTGCAGAGAAGCAGCAACAGGCTTTTACAGCTAGTTTTCAAGTGTCTTTTGCTGAATCTTTGGCTTATTTATTTCCCTTTTGCTAGCAGTGAATTAGTTGATTTATCTGCTAATCCACCTCCATCCTACCCTGCCTATCCCTGACTGGGTACCAACAGCAAACTCATTAATTACACATGGGTCTATTTGTCCCCATTTAAGAGAAGAAGTTGGACCAAGTAGCCCTTTCAACGTGCTGTTGCTCCAGCCTAAGCCCTTGTGTTGCATGTTGGGCTACTTGGTGAATTATAGACAGCTCCCACTGAGGTCTATCACACTTTTGCTTATTCCTTAAGTTTATCCCAGTAGGTCTTTCCAATTCCTGTCTCTTCTTGCCTCTGCCAGGGCGAAGTGCTGGTTAGCAGCTGTGGATGAAGTCTGCATCTAATGACTCATATGTGCCAGCAAACTGCCTAGTTCTGTCTGTAAAGGGGTATTGCAAACCACTGTAGTATGTGGTCTAAGTAAAACAAAAATATTCTCCTTTCCCAGTATTTCCTCCTCCATCCCTTCACTACCAACACAGCCAAATTATGGCATGGCTGTTTTTTCTTATTCAGGCAAAAGTCACAAGATCTGCTCCTAAGTGAGCAAAAACTTTTAAATGAGGAAACCAAGAAAATAGATAACCAAACAGAAAACCAAAGAGAAACACTTTTAATACTAAGCCATTTTTTAATAGAAAGATTACAAAATGGCCAAAATTGTTATTTATATGAAAAGACATTGCTCTAAGTACTTTCATCACATGGGATCAATGAGTTTCTTTTTCAAGTGTAGTTGAGAGATGCAGTCTCGAGTGCACTATAATGTGCCACAGAGTAATCCTTGACATGGTGAATAATATGAGGAAGCTTCATCATGTGCATTGTAAAGAAAAATTGCTGAATGGCCTGAAGAGTCTGTCTTGCCCCACACCCTCTCCTTAGAAACACCCAGTGACGAGTGGCTTTGAAAGACACAAATCATGTCACGACACATAACCTGTCATGCCTGACCCACCAGCCTTGCTTCAAGTGTACTGCGGAATGGCAGTGAATGGGAAATTTAAAATATCGAGGAGACTTGAAATGCAAAAGTGCATCACTGGGCTCACCCTTTCATTGCCTGCTCAAATAAACTCTTTTTGAATGCAATGTGCCAAATTTGGACAAATATCTGCTTATGCCTTCTGCTGGACCTGAAACCTTCTGAAACCAGAAAATGGGAAATGGGGAAGGAAGGAAATATCAGTTCATTTTAGTCCTCTTCCCTTTCTGTTTGGTGATCCTCCAACTGGGCAAGGACAGGGCTGTGGGACCAGTGTTTGTCCCAAAGTCCATGTTGTCTACATGCCACTGTTTCACCTTAGCTGTTCTCCTGAAAAAACCTGTTTGCTATCATTTCCCTGAATTATTATCACATGTACTAGAACTGGGACCAGATCCCATTATGTTGGGGTTTGTGTGAACATCTACAAACAGCAATTCAGGACTGGGAGAATTTGAAATCTCTGCCAATCTGAACGCAAAGTTATCTGCTGCCAACAAATTGTGAATTTTAAACTATGGTGGTCTGGATTGCAAAGACAAACCTTCTGTCTCCAAAAGTGGGTAGATACCCTTTCCTAGCACCTAACCAACAGTACCAGTACTACTGCAAATTTTGGGGTAGGATCTCCTGCAAAGCCAAGTGCAGGAGAGCCTGAGAAGATCGTCTCTCTCTGATTCTTACCTCTGACAAGAGACTGTAGAAGATTACTTGTGGACCTGAACTTCAGATGAGTTAGATGTCAGCCAGCAAATTCACTGAGCTTTTTGGCAGGAACATTGCCCACTTGCCTGCAAGAAACTGGTTATTATGTTGTCCCTAACTCAGCCTCAAGACTTTAGAGTGCAAGTCATTAGACATGTGAGCTGTGGTTTGGGAGACATTCTTGCTGTCTGCCAAGGGACGTGCAGACAATCACGTAAAGCAGGAACGCACACACTCATGCAGCACTGCCCTCACCAAAGAGATGAAACTCCTATTGCAGTAGCCGTGACTCAGAGCAGCATTTGCATATCCTTGATCAAGAAAAAAAAGGACCGGGAGCTGAAGAAGGGCAGGATGGTTACAGAACAGCCATATTCAGAAGTGGGTGAGGCTTTCCTCCCCTGAGACGTGCTGCTTTGCACCTGGAAAACATCTGCCCGGGCACAGCCCACTCCCCTCCCCACGTGCGAAATCCCCTCGCAGGCTGACACAGGCAAGCAGGGGCTGTGGGATCTGGCGTTACCTTGTCTGGATGAGGCGAGCTTTTTGGGATCTGTATTTTTTTTTATGCACATAATGGCAGTTATCTACTAACTTATTTTACACCATTAAACTCAAAGATGGATGTTTGATTACCCCTTACTCTGGTTCCCAGGAGTCAGACATTATAAGGTTGTTGACTTTTGAGATTTTCAGTTAAAGGCATAATTGCTGAAACCCCGTGAGGTTTGAAATAAGATACTGTATTATTTTCACACACCCACATACACACAAAACAATTTTACTAACTGAAATTAAGATTATTCCCCTTAATTAACGGAGCTTACTTACAGTGTAAACTGAGACAGTGGGGAAAATAAACCCTTTTGGAGGCACAAAGAAATGTTGCACTACTTTTAAAGGCAGCTCATTTGTTTAACAATGAGATCAGTATAAAAGGGAGCACCACACTTTCACATGGGTGGAAATTCTTTTACCCTTACCGTGGTGACAGGAGTATATGTCCAGCTACAGAAATGTGTAACCAAAGATGGTGAAGGAATTCATGAGGTGCAATGAAGCATGTTTCATTTCTGTTCCTCACAAAGGGACTGAATCCTACTTTCATCTGGAAATTTCATCACCAGCGATGCCTTTCAGAGGAAGGGCAAGGGCCCTGCACTGATGGGTGAAGGAAGGGATAGGCAGCCATCCCAGAAAGCCTTAACCGAAGGAGTCTTCTGAGGAGGGAGAGGCAAAGCCACTCCAATGCAGAGGGCATCTGAGAAGTTCCTCTACACCACTGGTGTCTTAACAGCAGGTCTGGGTGCAGGTGTCATCCTGAGGCTGCCCCAGGGTGTCCCATGACCCAAGATGAAGCATTTTGCGTGTCCCAGGATGAAGCGATTAGACCTGGCCAAGCTAGACTGGTGTCTGGGGGGGCAGGTTTGCTGAGCAGCTGGGAAGGCTGAAGGACACTTACAGAAGACCTGAATAGGTCAACTTGTCTCTGTGCATCCTTCTGGCCTGGGTAGTACAGCTGCTTGCTAGATCCCCTTATAGCCCAGGAGAAGGGGGCTTGTGAAGCACCTCAAGCCCATGATCACTGCCAGAAACCACACAGGTCCAACAAAATAGCCTCCAGCATTAACAGTAAGCAGCAGTTTGCATGTGCTGGCAAGGTTTTCTGGGTTAAAACTGGGTGCTCTGTAATAAAGGTACCATGTGAGGGTTTCAGTGAGTCCACCTCAGCTTTTCAGGTCTTCTCCAGAGATACCAGACCATAGCACATACAAAAGCAAGAATCTGATGTAAGTCAGCATCTTACAGCTGCTGCTGTGAAGGCCATAGGGTCGGAGAGAATTCAGAGCACTCTCAGCAAAACAAAAAATGTACAGAACAAAAGTGAGAAAATGAGTGTTTAAGCTATCTTAGAGAGTTTAACATGGTAGTAACTGAAAACTGGCAACCATAATGCCTCAGAGCCCTCCTATGAGATACTGAAATATTTTGGTTATGTTTTTGGTTGGGTTTTTTTGGGTTTTTGTTTTGTTTTGTTTTGTTTTTTTCAGATGGCTTTCTCAATATCATCTCACACATCCATGCTGGAGCAGACAACAAAGGTCTTATTATTCCCACATTCTGCCTTTCGCTGTAGGCCCTGGAGACACATTCTTTCACCACTCAAATGAAGTAGGTTAGCTTTATTTCTTAATGTTAATGCAATCTTTGCCGTAAGAGAATGTTGCAACTGGATATTGACTTGTTTAAAAGAAATAAAACAGGTCATTTCTATTTTTCATGAACCTCATCTTTCCTGTCAATCCAGCAGAGCTGGAGAATGGAAGATCCCCTCTTTCTCTGTCTCACCACACTTCATGTTTCTTCTCAGCCTGCTCTTGTGGCAACTCCTTCTATCTACTGTGGTCATCTTCTTAATTTTTATTTTTTGATGGTCTCTTCCCTTTCTGTGGGTGGCAGGCCTTTCCCTCCCTGTTCTCTTTCTGTTCCTTTCATTCCCTCACTTTCTGAGGCCTTTGAGAATTATTTTGTCTGAACACTTCTATGAGAAACTCAAAGTGAACCTAAAACCATAAGAAAAACAAACAAAAAGTCTTAAGATTCAACCTCAAGGTTCAGACTCATTTAAGGCATGAAAATAACATGGAAAATTGCAACCCAGCTCCCTGAAATTTAGCAGCATTCCCAGTAACTGGAAAGAAGGTTTTCAAGCCAAAATGACAGGTCAGTGTGAAAAACTAGAAGCGGTCCCAGCTTGACCCATCACTGTTTCCATGCAGTTTGATGGAAATGCCTGCTCTCCTGGGTCTGATCACCCAATACACATCTGCTTCATCTCACTTGGGAAGCTGAAGCAGAAAGTGTGACAGATCATTTCGGCACCTTATCATTCTCATCCTGTACTTATTGTTTCTTTCGATTTTTTTTCATATATAACAGTCCTTTCCATCAGACTTTGCTGTTTGTTGTGTGGGTACTTATTAACCAGTCAGAGCTAACCATTTGGACATCGGTGGCTTAGTTTCTTATCTTCAACATATATTGTGTTCACACCTATACAAATGTACACACACAGCAGAAAAGCAGATCCTGCTAAGTCTGGAAAAAAATACTTCGATTTACAGGCAACACGCCTGCAGGCCTCCCTGCTAATGCACTTTTTCACCACATTTTCACCACAATTCCTCCACAAGAGGAGAAAAAGTTCTGAGGCTGTTTCATTTTTAAATGCACAGATCCTAGCAAAGACTCTTCCAGAGCCACAGACCAGTAACTGCAGGTCTAAAAGGCAGCTGTGGTTTGCTAGTAAATGTCTGTGTCTCTGCAAAATACACATTGTAAAAATAGGACTGTGCACATGGAGTTTTGTCAGCAGATGCTCTTTACTGTAAAAGCACTTGCATGTTGGTGGTCCTCAAGTGCTTCCCATCCTCTATCAAAATGAACAAATCTCATATCCTTGGCCAAGATTATGGGCTTCTCCCTTACAATGTCCCCTACCCTACAGTGCACTGCAGCACCATACGTGTTCCCATCCCGTTATCCTATGTGCCCAGCTAATGGATCCTGTAATCAGGTTGTCAGCCAACTCAGGGAGTCACACCTGGCTAATCAGGGAGACAGTCACATGAGGGGTGTTATTTCTTGGAGCTGGAGGGAGAACAGGGCAGTGTGCTACAGGTGGGACCTATCCCTTGCAACCAAGCCCATTGCATGAGCCAACCCTCACACATGTGCCTTGTCACATGGCTCTGTGTCATAGAATCATAGAATCATAGAATCATAGAATCATAGAATCATAGAATGTGTTGGGTTGGAAGGGATCTTTAAAGCTCATCCAGTCCAGCCCTCTGCAGTGATCAGCGACAATGTTACCAGATCAGGTTGCTCAGAGCTCCGTCAAGCCTGGCATTGAATATCTCCAGGGATGGGGCCTCTACCACCTCTCTGGGCAACCTGTTCCAGTGATCTGTCAGCCTCATGTTGAAGAACTTTTTCCTAATATCCAACCTAAATCTACCCTTTTCTAGTTTAAAACCATTACCCCTCATCTTATTGCTACATGCATTTGTGAACTTTCCTTCCCCAGCTTTCTTATAGGCACCTATCAGGTATTGATATATATATATATATAGTATATATATTGTGTACCACATGCCACAGTGGGTCTTTTGGCACCTTCCATCAAACCCTTCTGCATGGTGACTGAGGCTGAGAAAAACTGCTGGTTACAAGTGACAACCCCAGAAAAAGGGAACAGGTGTGAAGGCTGATAGCTCAGGAAAAAGATTGAGCAACCTGGTCTAGTGGGAGGTGTCCCTGCCCATGGCAGGGGGTTGGACTGGATGAACTTTAAGGTCCTTTCCAACTCAAACCATTCTGTGATTCTATGATTCTGTGGAGCAAATACCAGAAAGCAACGCCAGGGAGAGCATCCCAGACAGCACCCACCAGTGCCAGAAGGTGTTGGAAGATGCTCTGCTTGGAGATGTGAGTGTAAGCAACCCTGTGGCTGCAGCAAACACAGCTCTCCTCCTGATGGCATGGATGGCCAGCCTAGCCAAGGCTGGCAGGAGACTGCTGAACAGTTTCTGAGTGAATAGGAGGTCCCAGTCGGGACCATAGGGGAGGTCCCAGTCAACTGGAGGGTTGCAA
>NW_010164883.1:34005-35609 GCF_000695765.1 Mesitornis unicolor | reverse complement strand
CCACTCGGCCTCCTCTCGCCCAGTCAGCCCTGTGGGGCAATACCTCAAAGCCGCCTTCATCCCGCCTCGTCCGGTCCTCTGCACCCTCCTGGGCTGCAGGTGGAGGCAAATCCTGAGGAGAGCCGGGGTTTTGCCTCGCCGGTAGGCAGCACGGTCACCTCTGCCGGCCAGGGTGGCGGCAGCCGCCCCCGAGGACGGAAAGATCCCCAGCCAGCCGCTCCAGTCAGCACCGTGCCGCCTCCTCCAGCAGCCCCCATAGGTTTTGGGGTAGCTCGCACCCATCTCTTCTCTAAACTAGCTTCCAGTTTCAGGTATGGCTTGTGTTGAAGAGAAGCTCCCTGCCACCTGAAGCCATGATGTGTTACTCTTCCCAGCTCTCGGGATCGCTGCAAGCCCATCCGTTTGTGCAAACAAGATCAATGTCAGGCAATGTTCAGTCTAAAAAGCCCATCCCTAGTGCCCACTTGGAAATCTGTGAAGGCAGTGAAGATGTGAACTGTAAAAAATTTAGGTACCGATGGTGAAACTCAAGCTATATGTATGGTACCTGTAAGGATGGTGGTACTAAATGTATGTTTTTAAGAATAGTGGTTGATAAATTTACAAACTGTTAGTTTACAAAATGCTTTTCTAACCAAATGTACAGCTGCAACTTCATTTTGATCAGCCATCTTACTAGGACCCGTTTTGCTATTGTCAACTTGTTTCCCACCTGGGATTTGCACATACATAGCACCTTACCGTCTATATAATTTTTGAATCTGTATATACTTTGAATTTTCTTTTGAAATTGTTGTGTTTTAATCTTCATCTTCTACAGACTACCAAATATGCTGAAAATGTCAGCACTCTCAAATGAGATGATTACTAGACCCACTAAGTAGACTTTCTTATCACAAGAGGAGTAATAACCATCTTCAACTATATTCTTTGCATTCATTGTTGAAAATCCTGTTATCTGCAGTATTTCCTTAGGAATACATCAGTTCTAGTACAGTAGTCTGCCCTGGCTATGCTGGTTAGCGTTGTGACGGGCTGTTTCCTAACACCTCCCTGTATACTAGACATTTTGGTGCTTGGATATTTTGGAGCATGTGTATCTATACTCCCAGGACAAAGCCTTTATAACTACTATAAGCCTCTCATGATCCCATGGCCCAGTCAGCTGTCCTGTATAGGAGCCAGCACAGAAGGACTGTAAGGTCCACATGTGAATCTGTCACAGGAAGGGCGTGTGAGGTCCAGGTGCCATCCCTGAATGACTGTCACAAATTCAAATGCAAATACAAGGCCAGAGCCACGTCAGGTAGCCAGTGGTTGGGTTTTTTCTGAGTACTGTGGTTCCTACTTCTCCCCTGTTGAAAGAAGCATACTAGACAATCCCGCAGCCTTGCTTTGTTGTTCAGGTGATCCTTGAATGCGGTAAAGTGTCAAAAGTGTCATCAACTACTCTCAGAGTGCCTCTTCCTTACAGCTCACTGTGGCAAAAGCAGATGTAGCCCTGATGGCAATAGGGGTGGCGAGTTGTACCCCTCTCTCCTGCCCCTGACATATTTAATTATAGGGTAACATAATTGGACATTTCACAACATGAGTCACATGAT
>NW_010164883.1:0-33974 GCF_000695765.1 Mesitornis unicolor | reverse complement strand
GGAAAGAGCAGAAAAATGGCAGTTGTATACGACCTTAGCTACCACACACTGTGTTACAGCTCTTCAGCAATTCTTAAAATAACCAAAGAGAAGTAGCAGTAGCGATGCTGAAAATTGTATATCCTTGATTTTCTCATCTATGTGAAATCTAGTGATGTAGCTCATAGGCTGTGACTTACCCATGGATCCACATCCTCTCTGCAGACATGGGCACAAGTTTTTCTTGAAAAAATAATACAGTAGTTTTAAAAAGTTGTAGGTTGCTGTGCCGTTTGATTAGTGTATTGATCATGTTGAATACACCTTTGTAATTGGACTAGATGAGGACAGGACTTCTTCAGCACTGTGTCAGCCAGTCATATACAAATGCTATTTATAAAAGGATTTGGTGAAATCACATGATGTGGTCTGGAGTACTGGCCTGTTGTACTGACTGAAATGTCATCTATTTCGTGATCCTTCCAGATGGGACAATTATTGCGCTGATGCCAGGGAGGTGAAAAGACTGTCCACAGCAGTCTGTTCTCTCCCCTGTTACCTGGTACAGTGTGCATGCCTGGTTGAGCCAATCTGTTCATGCACAGTTGGAAAAAACTCTGGAAGTTTAGGTTTCAGTGCACCTGTACAGATCAATTAAGCAGTGCATAAAATACAACATTAACTTGCAGGGGAAAAATGAGTTTGCTGCACATGACTACACAGTTTCTGCATCTGGTTGCATACAGGAAGAGGGCAGTCAGCAAAGGATGTCACTGTCATTATAAAAATCTCTCTCAGAAGCCCTCAAGGTACAGTTGCTGTACTGTTACTGCTAATTACTCTGTATCACTACAGTTTGAAGGGTGAATAGTGATCTGTGCATTGTATACTTGACCCTCCGCTGAAACTGTTACCTTTCTTTCTTTCTTTCTTTCAGCTTATTACATTGTATAGATGGGATTCTGTTCTATTCATTGGGAATTAGAATCATTCCCTTCATGAAGTTTTTATTCCTTTATGCTTTTCTCCATCTGTGATGTAACTGGTCCTTTTTGAACAGCCAGCTGTCCATTTATCTTTCTGCTCTTTAGCACAAGCAATTATATGGTGCATATGTTTTAATTTAAAAGGCATAAGATCAAACACCTAGGAAAGAATAATGCAGAATATGAGCAATGGAGAATATTTTATAAGGTAGTTCCTTTGATATAGATGGTGTTAGTTTTTAGGTCAAAGTTGTGGACCTAAAATTTAGTTCTGATATGTTTTTGTAGAGAGTAGAACACAGGTGATTACTGTAAGATGATTACTACTGGTTTTGTGAGACAGATAGTGGAATATCATATCCAGTTCTGGGATCAGTATACTGAAAAATAGGTTGCTTGGCAGTATACTCAGTAGTATAATGTATCTTGGCAAGGAGAAAATAACAGGACTAAAGCAAAGAAAGAAGTAAGAAGCAGCAATCTCTAGAAGATGGATAGAAAGAGAGACTGGAAATAAAGTTCAAATTTTACCCATGAGAATAATTACTTATTGGAATGAATAAGCAAAGAGACAGCTAACCTTTTTTAATGTTTCCAAATTCAAACTGAGAGTTTACTCACTCACAAACTTTTGGGCTCAGTACAGTGGTAAATTCTTTGTTTCCCAAGGTCAGAGTGGAAGATAATGGACTTTGTCCATTCATTATATTCTTAATGGGATCCAAAAAAGACAGGCAGATTTTATTTTTTGTGACAGTACACACAAATTCAGAGATGTATAAATAATAATCTTTATTTCTCCCTTGAAAGCAATGTACCTTTTCTACCTCAGAAGGAAGGCATCATCTGTCCAGGAAGAAAGTAGATTGGCATAACCCTTTTGTTCCTTAGGTCGCCTCCACTTGTTCGACTCTGCTGGACTCCACAGACTGTTCCACACAGAGCAGGAGCCTGTGGTTGAGAGGCTTTTCCAAACCAATGCTGAAGATGACAACAGCTTGTCACCCTTGGAAATTTACCTCCTCAGTGTGCAACAACAGATCAAATCTAAGAGCAGGCCAGGACACTGTTGCTGAATCAGGCAGATACCCATTTTTGCGTTCTACCACTAATTTTTTTCCATTTTCCTCGTCTCACACATTCCTGAACCACACACATCTCCAGGCTTACTGCTTTGATCAGGCATCCCAGTGCCATTTTTTCAAACAATCCAGCTTCTTGGCGTATCGACTTGCATCCAGAGCACGGTCCATTATAAGATCCAGATCTTTTCCTGCCAATTATTTTTGTTCCTGTTTCTGAAGTTGCTTACTCCTGCACAGGTATCCTTCATTACACTTACCTGTGTAGAAACTCCTCCTATTTTTCCTGGTAATTTTACACCAATTTGTCAAGATAATTTAAATTTGAATCACAAGTGCTTCCATGGCATTTGCAGTCCATCACCTTTTGGTATAATCCACAAGTTTCAAAGGCATAGTCATTATTCAGGTCATTAGTAAAGGACTGAATAAAACCAGATGAAATACAGACTGCTGTGGAATTCTGTCACACCTATACTCCTTGGGTGTTTTTACCCATCTAGTTTTGTGTCCACTTCTTCCCAGCCTGATATGCTGTGTTTGCTCAGAAGAATGGTTTATGAGACTGTGTAAAAAACCTCATCAGTCAAAATACATCACACCTATTGCTTATGCTATGTAATAGGAGGAAATTTGTTTAGTTTGGCATGATTTGTCTTTTACAACAAGCCTGTGTTGACCTGACAGTGATTTCACTGTTGTCTTTCAGTGTTTATGGGGTTTTTTTAAAAGTTGTTCTAAACTGCTTTCACACATCAGTAATGCCCTAAATACTTCTTTTTTCTGCTCTGAATCTTACAGCGTCTCACCCATCCACTAATCTTCAAGGTAAGTATTTATCATTTTGCAATTGCTTCAGTGAGGTATTTAAATAATGTGGTATTCTAGGTTCTATCAGACAATATTTGAAAAATTATCTAAATGCTCCATAACCTCTGTTGCCCCATTAGGTTTATTTTTTCATTGTTATTAACAATGTTACTGTGCTAGCCACCTGCTTGAAGAAAAGGCATTATGGGTGACAGCATTATACAACGTATCTTTTCTGTTGGCAGTGGATCAATATTTCCAGAAGTTACTTTTCGTTATATTATGATCTGTGAAATGCAGATACCGTGTTGTCTATTCCAACTAACTTGAGCAGAAATCTCAAATTTTACAAGGAGCAGCACTGGCATCTAGATGTGGTTTACATATCCTTTAAATAGACTTAGTTTTTAACACCAAACTTTCAACCAAATCTATGTTAAGAATATGTGAACTTCTCCCGTTCCTTCAATTGAATACAGACTGTGGTATGTGCATTCTTACTAAGCAGCAAAACATGCTTTATTAAAGACAGGTCTACAGAAGTGAAACCATTTTTTCTTTCTGCTGTTTTCAGATGCTGAAATGATCTTTAAAGTGGACAGCATGGACCCATAATTTCTCTGCTGAAGCAGACAACACTGAGCAGGAAGTTCTTTGGTTCAAAAGCAGAGCACTGAAAAAAAAATAACCAAGGAAAAGAGAGAAAAACAGACTGGTAAATACAATGGAATGAAATTGGGGAAGAAATGGGGAGTCTGTGTTGGAAAGTAACGCTAGAGTTGGAAATGCGAATGTCACTGGATCTGGGATTGGTATTGTGTTAGGGGCTTAACTGGTGAGTTAAATGGAGCTTAAGTGTGAAGAAGTGGCAAAATAGTTCTGCAGATAAGCTTCTGGGTATTTATTTGGAGAGAAGAAGCAGATGTTAGTCACAGAACTGGTTAGGGATTTTCTGATGCACTACTTATTTCTACAAGTAAATTATAACATTTTAAGATCTGAATTGTTGATGTGAATACTGTCTATAAGTCTCCCAAATTATTTTGTTTGTTGTTTTGGCTTTGATGAGTTTTTAAAAAAAAATGCTTCCAAAAGTTGAAATTACTTCAGTATTTCTAAAAGGAAAGTTTCGAGTTCTTTCAAATTCTGCTATTTCTGCTACATAGTTTAGATAATTAAGACAAAACATTTAAAAACTTTAAACTTAAAAATGCACAACTCAGGTTTAAAAATCGGAGACAAGTCAATGGAGTATTTTTTATAAATGCATCACAAAAAAAATCCCACATTTTAGAATTTTTTTAAAATGTCTTTGGGAATGGAAGTTAAAATCTGAATTAGGCTGGCAAAACTGTTTTCTGCCTATGTAAGCCTACCTCTGTGCAAACTGACCATGGACATACAAGGTAGATTAGCACAAAAATAGGATCTGAAAGATAGCAAGATAAAGCTTTATGTCAAGTGTCTGCATACTCTCTATCTTTTCTTTGAGCAAAAAGTGTGTTGGTTTGGGAGGGAAGAGGTTTTTTGGTGGGTTTTGGGGGTTTTTTTGTGCTCCAAACTGACCTCACTCTACTTGAAGAATTCTGGGATAGGATGGCTCCATTTATCCTAAAGTATGCATTGAGGATATTTGTTGTGGCTTGAGAGTAGAATAACTGATGCATTCAGATAAGCACAAGTATCTTGGCATTGCTCGTGCATATTTGTGTAAATGGTCCTTACTAGCTCTCTGCTTCTTGGCAGCATGGTACTTCTGGAACGAGGAGGTCTCTGCTGCTTAAAACTGCTGTATGAGGGATATGCTTCCCTTTCTGAGTATACTGGAAACGAAGTATAGTCATTGTACCTTAAAGGAAGACACAGCACAGGTTTTATTCTGAAATTTCTTAGTGCTACATCTTAGATGTTTTGTATAGTGTATCTGAATAGTGTATTCTGTGTGAAGTACACTTTTTCTTGCTTACATAGCAGTATTCCACTGAAAGTCTTCTGAATGTCACTGTCATACTATTCTACAGAATTCTGGGCTGCAGTGACCTGAAATTTCTAGGTCTGAGAGTCAGACTTTGTAACAGTGTATAACAGCTGTTTCCCCTTCAGAAAGGATTACATTGTTTTCATTATTTAGCTGGGGATAATTTTCAACATTATGTTTGCTATATTTTGGTAGTTTTCTTGAAACTAGATTGATAATTCAGTTAGTAAAATATATATGCTACTGAAAATCAGTTATACTGTATTTTAGTTAAATTTATTATAGCAAAGTTCTTGAAGTACTGTTTGTTTGCTAATACATACAAGCATCACCAATTTACAAACTTTCTTCTTTTACACATCAGGAACCTGTTATATTGTTACTTAACACTAATATTTTTGTGGCTGCTGTCCAGGCCTCCATGTCATTTCCACTGAAATTCCTTGGCAGTTCAAAAAACAATCCAGAGAATGAGAGTACTGCCCATGCAGAATCAGATACATATGTTGTAATTTATGCATGATTTTGACCTGTAGGAATGGGTGTCATACTACTTCTGTGAGCAGATATAGCCTAAAGAAAGAGGTATAAGCTGTTAACTATCCATCAACAGTTGTCTCCAAAGCTTATGGGACACGTCAAAGTAGAGAACATTCAGTGTGGCCAAGGGTAAGTAAGGGTGGCAGAGTCTTATTTGTGATCTAAGCAATGTCTGATAGTATGGAAAGGATACAGGTTTACAGGCAGTATTAAAATTGAGCTAGAATTTTATCTAGGAGCTAGATATTTCTGAGATGACTACTGACTTTCTACTCCAGTACATGAAAAGATGCTAACTGAGGTTGTCAGACTGGTTAGTCTCACTATGACTAGTTTTACTATTCTTTTATGTGGCTTGATATTTTTATGCACAAAATTTGGTGTACAATAGAATTTGAATAAATTAAATTATGGTTAACCTAAATTATTTAATGATTGCTGCATGAATACTAAGACCACATACAGGCCCAGGTAATACTTATGTCTATTGTCTCAGCAATCCCACCGAAGATAATCAATAAACACCACTCCTCTATTCTTTTATGTGAGTTTCCTTACTTGTAATGATATAATGAGTTAAGAGAGACTGCCCATAGGAACAGGGAATTAATATATTTCTTACCTAAATTGTCGTTGATCTTTTAACATTTATTGGAGTTGGTTATTACTGCTGCTTTCACTGCATGAAACTGAAAAACTAAGACTAACAATACGGGGGAGCCTGGTATTTTACACAGGAGGGGAGAGGATGAAGGAATGGAGTGGTGCAGGGGATCCCAAGAAACCTGCAGGAGAAAGGTAAAAATGGAAAGAGGAAATATTCACAGGAAAGTAATTTATTACAATGAGTACTATAATTGAGCATCAGTTTCTTATTTGAAAATGTTTGGATTTAAAAATGTAACCTTAAGAATTCAGCAGGCTGCGGTTTAGTATAATTAGGATGATAGTTTTCCTTTTATTTACAGTCACCGTCTTGTAATCATAACTTCATTTTATCATAGCTTTTCAGTTTGGAATTCAGATTACGAAATATTTAATTTCATTTTCATATGCAACAAATAAAAGACTGATAAACCGTGTAACCACATATTACATACCATATGAACGCTAAAAGTTGTTCCATACAAGCCTTGTAAATAACTTGATGAAAGTTCAGTCTTACACCAATTGTATCAGATGTTTATTTAGGATAACCTCATAGAACTAAATACACACAGGAAACAAAACCTCTGTTCCTGTGCCTTACTCCAAGATAGGAAAAATAGCTACATATAAAAAAGACTTTATTGCTGAATGCTTCCTTAATTAATAAAAGAAAATGCCCTTGCATTTAGACCACAGTTCAGGCTTAATCACGGAGCGGGGGGGAAGAAAGAAGTGTATCTTTTCCTTGTCATAGCAGACAAACATCTCCACATGAAGTCCTACACAATGCCACAGCATTGTCATCTTGGGTTATATAAACAAGGAAATCATGAGGTAGAGTAGGAAGACATTTCAAACAGATTAACTGTGTTTGATTATGCTTAAATTTAAGGAACAGAATGAAGCATGTGAAGAGAGTCTTAAAAATAACTTGATTAGAATAATGTCTTTTAGGGCTATAAGAGAGTATAACAATGTGCAATTAGATAGAAATATAGATAGACAGAAAGGAGAATGTAAAAATAAACATGAGTAATCTGACCTTGATAATGCTAAATATTGTCAAGAATGAAAGATATTTTAGAAAAAAGATGACATTAAAAAAACCCTGAAAGTTGAAATCAAAGTTCTAGAAGTAAGGCATATGTTTTTATCTTTCCCTTTGGAGTCTCCCAGAGAAAGTGGAGAAATTTGTATGTGGATGTCTTCCAAACACGAATGGATACTTTTCTAAAAGATGTACATGTTGTACTACGAATTATTAGGTTCAACAGAAAAGTATCAAGCTAACATTCGGAGTCTGTGTTGTAAAGACATAATACTGTATTTGTCTCTGAAATATCTCTTCTAGAGGTCTAAGACAGATTTGTTTCTCATTTCTGAAGAACTTGTTATCATCAATTTTCTGCTAACTCTAGAACTACAGTGAAAAATAGACAACTTAAGATGATTGTGACTGTAAGGCTCTTCAAGGTGTATATCTTTCTAACCACCTATAACCCATTTTGTCTTTTAAATACAAAAAATAAATATTTTTCTATCCCAAGTATAGAACCCAATCCTCTAATTGATTTTGCATAGATACCAAGAGTAGTCAAGAGCTTCACTGGATTCTTTATGAGCAGAAAGATCCAACTGTAGGCTTGAAAATGCTTTAAGGATCACATATAAAGAAGGAAGCATAAAAAGGAGCCTATAGAGCCTATAGAAGTTTCCATGTAATCTTCAACTTAGACAAAGTAAAGAATCTGAATTAATGATTCTGAGAGATGGTTTTTAGTTGTCACCTAAAGCAAGAACAACCTACTTTTCAAGAAGCGTTTTAAGATGCTGCACCTTTTCCAGACAGAGATAGTGCTGGAATAGCAACCAGTACCATCAGATCCTGAGCTAACATTGATGACAAGCATCGTGCATAGCCATGTACCTGATGCCTTCATGTCCCCCAGACCTCTGGTGTTCATCAGTGACCAATTCTGGCTGTGCACTGCATTCACTCATCTCCATGACTAAATTTCCTTTCTGTAGGCTGAAGGAGCTGGAACTTGGTGTGTGAATGTCTATGGAGAATCAGAAAATCTGGTCTTCACAGTACCACCAGTGTCACTGTATCTCGACAGATTTAGCACAGCTGTGTAGTAAGACATTAGAGGTGAAGAAAAGATTGCTAAATATTTCACTTTAGGATCTCAAATTTCTTTCTGTTCAATTTTTAACCTGATTCTGAATAACTTTTGTTTAATAAAAATCTTCTTAGTCACTTATAAATTGAAAAAAAGCCAACCCAGATAGAATCTGATAGCGCACCTGAATCAACAACTGTATATCTGTAAATATATATCCCTGCTACTGAAAACATGATGGTGGAATGCTGCACTTGCAGAGAAATGATCCTAGGGTGCATGGGGGTCAGTTGCGCTGGCACAAGAAAATATTTTTTTCTTCAAGATTGTTTCAATGAGCAAACTGTAGCCAACTTTGTGCCATACAGCACAAAGAGGGATTTAGCTTTTTCCTGTATTACTGCTCATGACTAGCAAGAGTCTTCAATAACCTTTGTGATGTTGGGGTTAGTTTTCATGCATTATGAAAACAAAACACAAAACAGCCTCAGGAAGCTGTTCCAAAACTTCTAAAGAAAAGCCACTTCCTATTTCGGCTTAATTCAGCAACTGTTGAATTATTTTAATTGTACAGCTGGAAAAGGATTTTTCCTTTCAGAAGGACTATAAGTAGGACAACATGAAATACGGATTCAGGCTTTTCTGTGACGTGGGCAGATAACTTATCTTTGTGATTTAATCCAGGCTATGTGCTATACATTTTTTAAAAATTCTGTTTGTCCCTTTGCAACCACATTATTTTTATATTATTGTTATGGTTCAGGGCAAAACCTAATTTCTATATTTCTAAAATTATGAAAAAATATCCTTTTTCTTCATGTTTTTCTGACCTACTTTGACAAAAACTCTTTGCTAAGGACACAAATCAGTGGACTTCCACTGGCTACCTTGCAGGTATTAGAGTAGCAAAGTCTTTTAGAATTTTTAAAGTGTTCACCCAATGCTATCTGAATATCTCACTGTTTTTGAAGGATATTTTTACAGCAGCTTTGCAAAACAGAACAGAACTATTTTTCCCATGTCGAGAGTCATGGAATGAATCACATTTGTAGTTCGTGATACTTTGTGAAAACAAAGATGTGCAGTCTTGCTTTAAACTAATACACATATAAACTTTATACTTTGCAGTTAGTCAGCTACAGGAATACAAATTAATCTGTTTAAAGCCTAATTTCATACCAGTGCACCGTGCTTTACAGCTGAGACAGTTTCTCATAAATTACTGACCACGTTGGTCTGTGATAGAGCATGGAATTAAACTCAGGTGTCACCAATATGAAACTAGCTCAATAACCACTTTCCCCCCACCTGCCTCCTGCCAAGGAAGAACAAACATGCTCTCTTCTGAGGAGGAGACTCTGCATGCGTGTGTTGGTGCAAACCTCCAGCTGCTTCTTTCCTTTCAAACTTGAGCACACAGCACTGCAGAGAACACTTTATAAATATCCAGATAAATATGTTTTGTTTTTAATAAATCTGATTTATTTGAAGAAATTTGATGAAAGAATAGTTTTAGGTAACTTTAGATGTTTCTTTAAGACCCTGAGAACTGAAAGATCTCACAGATGTAGCAAAGAGCACGCATTTGCCTAAAGCTTGACTCATTAAAATCCTAGGTGGTCCTGTTTGGCTGCTCCATATTAATTGCAGCAATGACAGTTGGGGTCAGGGGATCAGGGAACAGCTGGTCTGTATTACTTTGACCTAATCTCAGGTGATGTGGTCTAGGAAATAGTTAATTATATTTATCAGCACTCCAGTGACTCACATCTTTAATATTAGGGTGATTGTTCCTTATGCTTTGTAGGCCCTTGCAGCTCTTCTTCCTCATAAGCTTCTTTCTCTGTATTAACCAGAACAGTCAAATACATTAAGTTTCATCAATTATGTGAATCTTTACTGCAGCAATGCAATATCTCAGAGTAAGCAAATAAAAATCTTACTGGTACAAAGCTGTGCTGGAAACTCTTTAGGGACTGTGGAGGCAGAGGGGAGCAAATCATCAGCAGTTTTTTCTCATTTCAACAAATCAGCCCTCCTCTGGGCATTTCACTTGAAGTTTCAAGTCTATTACCTTTTTAGACATTTTGCAATAGACAAAACATACAAACCACGAACTGAAAAAACCCAGCTATTGGTATCTTTAAAGATTTGAAGTATATTTAAAATACAGCACTTCATTAAACGTAGTCAGTAGTTGGTAGATTAAATACATGCTTTCCAATGAAAAATCATCTGTTTTTCCAAAAGCCAAAACAATTCAGTGTGGAATGCCAAATATTATACTCACTGCAAATATTTATGTTAATTCAAAAGGATGTGAACAGTGTGCAGAAGTCAGGAAACTGACTTTTATGTTTTTCACAGCAACTGTCACTTAACTGCATCGCAGCCACAGCAGCATATACTCACGGCATTGTTCTGGTAAAATTTTACATTGCTACAAAAGGGCTCAATGCCAATGACTGTGAGAACCTGCATTTTTAATTTCCTGAGTCTGGCATATTTAATTTTTCATCTGTAACACTAGATTAAATTAAATCTTTATGTTGAATATATGGTAAGAAGCTGGATTAAGCTCTGAATTCTGTAGTTAACACTCACAAAGAGCTTCTTGAAATACGATCACTTGGATCATTTATCCTGTGTACCATTCACGAAAATAGATGTTCAACATTTCCGCCAGAACTCTTTGTGAAAAGTTTATTCTGCCTGGGATAAAGTTCAGCTGTTGTAAGTGAAGGGATTCATGGCAAAGGTCTGAGCCTGCTTCCCTTATTCCTTTCAGGAATACAATAACACATACTTGGAGGAATAGGAATCCCATGATCTTCATGAACATTACCCCACAGATTACTATTTGCAGAAGAGAGATAGCATTTTATGAAGATTTTGAAAATGTATTTTCAAATTATTAGCTGGCTCTATAGAACTATTTTTTCTTTTTTTGCATTCAGTGACTCTTTTTAAATCTTGCTTCATTTTATTAAAACTTTGAAAGCTCTACATAAATATTTGACAAGGATTTCAAAAATACTTCTTAAATATATTTCAAACTTTAAATAAACAAATTTTCACTCGTATGTATGTATGTTCAGGTCTTTTTCCACAGTCCTACATATTTTTAATGACAGAATAGTTCACAGAAAATCAACAAACTTAACAATCACAGCCATATGTGTGTGTAATATCAATTACAATAAATTAATCCAATTAGGGTTTATTTCAGGTATACCACTTAAGTAAGAAGTTTGGATAGCAAAATTTTCATTATCTGTTTATGATAAACAGTAGTTTAAAAGGAGTTTGTAAAGAAGTTTTAGGTGATATTGGCTGAAGAATGGATTGGACATGGCTGTAATCTGCTTAAAGATTTTTTAACAGGCAGAAAACTTTCTGCAAAAGAAAAAAAAGGAGTAATGTCATAAACTTCAACATATGCTTCTGAATGCATCTTAACTAAGGGCTTTGAGATCTTGTAAATGTTCTAGACTTGAAAACAGCAGATTTTATACCAACATGATCCTTCTCTAATGAGTTTCTGGTATTTGTGAACACTGTACAGTTTTACTTTTGATATTAAAAACTTCTAAACCATTCATTCTGGATACAGACCTTTTTTTCTAATTCAAATATACATATTGCAAAGAACAGCCTACTTAGGATAGCATTTGTCTGGCAATTTGTCCTCCTTTAAATTCACTGCTTAATTTGTGGTGAATTAAACATCAGATATAGAATAGAAAGAAGATCTACAATGTTTCCTCATCAAAGTTTGATACATGGGTTGCTTTGCATCAAAAATCTTCATAATGCTGTTATAGTTCTGCCTTGAGGCAAACGGTGGTTAGGAATAAGAAGACATGATAATGAAGGCCAGTCAGTCATCCGTTTTGCAACGCTCAGCTCTTTATTCCATGCGGTTCTTAAATAACAGACCAAGGACTTTTTTATTCCTCCTGACTACAACCTGACCAGAACAGAAGATACGAATTGTGATCTGGCCCAGTTCTGAAACATAATAAAAATTCAGCAATGAAACACATGGACTGACATATTGTTGTATTAGAAATATTTAATTATGTCACATCCCAGTCTCTGACACTTGAGACTCTATAACAGACACAGGAGAATATGTTAACATACTTTGCTCCAAGAATTGCATTAATTAAGACAAGGCATGGCAGCTGGATATAACTAACCTGGAAAAATTGGGAATTAAATTAGCCACAATGAGGTGAAGACAAATTTAATAGGCTAGTTTATGTGCAAAGCCTGCAGATTCCAGGTTTATGTCAGAGTACTACAACCTCCAGACAATTTGTTGGACTGTAATGTAAGAAGAGAAAGTTTCATTTGCTTTATTTTACAAGCAATTAATTCAAAATTAAAACTATTGTTTTTTCTTTCTTCTGCTCCAGTCCTTCTTACCAGGATCACCTTTCTAGTTAGAATAGTTTTATGCAGTACAGAAGAGACTGTTAAGGCAATATATGTTCCACAACAGTAATGGATCCATGGTGATGTGATGATTAAGTCAAGTAGGCTTTCCATTCTCAAAAGAATAAATGCATGGCGAGCATCATCTTTGGTGACTGTAACACCATCACTTCAAATGTAGACTCCTTTCTTCAGTCTGTTCTCTCTTTCATATGAAAAAACATTGAAACCTTTCAACAGGACTGAGAATATTTGTTCTCATTTAATGCTCACATTTAAAATTCCAGTCTTTGTAATACCAAGAAAATTATTATTTTTAGTTTCTCCCTTTTAAAATTATGTCTATTCTGAAAAAGTATTGACAGTGACTTCAGGAACAATTGGATTAATAAGATTCCAGATATCAAAGTCCATGCACATTAAGCTAGTTTTTTGCTTCAGTCTTCCTTCTCTGTTCCAGTGCTATTGAAAAGTCATCCAAAATCCTATATATGGTCCACACTAATGCTGAATGACTCTGTATCCTGCCACCTGAACTTGTTGAACTTGTGCAATATCCATTAGTTCATCTTTCTTAAAGCACTCAGGAAAGGCTCCTATAAATTAATTATCTGAAGTTTCTTAGATAGTCAATTGTGAGAGAGACGCATCTCTGTGTGTTTTACGAACTGTCTCACCCTCTGGAGCTGCTTGTCTCTCTCCATTGTCTGTACAGGGACACTGAAGTAAACGTTCTCCAGTGCTGTATTCAGCTATTGTTATCCAGGGAATGTGCTAGTATTCATGCTTTTTAAAAGTTTTGGTAGTGGTTTCAAAATGGTCTTGTTAGTCCAGTCACACTCTCAGTTTCAGAGCGCTAGCTGCTGTATTTCAAATAAGGATTTTGAAAATTCCAGTAAACATCTACTTCAAACTTCTTTTCCCATACTTCAATGACTTAATTTCCTAAGACTAATGGCTCCCACCTCCATGCATGTGTTCATGATTAGATTTTTGGCCTAAGCCTCTAGAGTACAGGAAACTTGCTTTTGACATCTACAAGTAAACAAGGAGCCCTGGGCTGCCTTAGAGCTCTGGCTGGGCAGAGCCTCCAGAGGTGGGGATACTCGGCTTACATTTGTCGCTGAGCCAAGAGGAAAACTGATTAGGCCAGGCCTTGTTTCCACTGCATGTGTGTAGCAGCTTGGAGCATTTCAGTTAGAGTAGATCTTGTTTGGAGAAAAAAAAAGCTATTACCTTTGATCACAGAACAGGTGACAAAAGAATGAACTGAATGTGCCAGGGGAAAGAAGGTGATACAACTGTTTGTGCAGCTTTTCAGTGAAATGACTCAAAATACTGGCAGTCATGATTTGTGGGGGATTTTCGTTTTGGCTTTTGGATCCGCTTGTTGTGGGTTTGCTGCTGTTTGGGATTTTTTTCCTAGACTGCTAGTAACACCAGACAGTTCCCCAGTGCCGTTTATTGAAACAACACAAACAAGGTAATTTCTGGGGATTTGTTTGTTTGTTTGTTTTGTTTCGATTTTCAGGAACTTCGTAGTACTAGAACAGTATTTAAATAGTTACATCTGGTAATATTTACTGATAATTCCACATAGTAGGATATTTGCATTCAATTTGAGATGCAGGATATTCCATAAACTAATTTGAATTCAGATAACCCTGTTAATCTCTTTTGTGTTAACCTTCGTCATGTATTACTATCTGTCTTTTGGGGGGGCTTGCTGCTTTATATATGGGTGGCATATTGAAGATGTGCATCATAGGAAAGTCGTCCTGTAATTTTCTATGCTGTGGTCCTGCTGAGTGGTGATGTAAAAAATAAAAACATGATGGAAATTAATTCCTCAGAAATGCTCCACAGTTGATTGTAGCGAACAAAGGATGAGCATTCAGGATACATTCATGCTGCAAGAGAAGTGTAAAAAAAATTACTGTTGTATAGCGTTATCCCTAAATACACATTCGGAGCTTTAGTTCTGGATCTGTTTGACATATTTGGAGCATGTGACAAGATCTTCAAAAATTTTCCACTTTCTCAGCTAGCCTTCAACACTTGTGAAATAAACTGACTACAGAATGCCATGTTAAAACTCCATTCTCTCTTCCTTGTCTTTTTTTTTTAACAGTAATATGTTCACAGGGAATAGATTCAAGACTCTGGACTGAATGAGGCTGACAAAGTCTTGCAATATTATTAAGCAGTGAACATTGGCTTTTTTGGCCTAGTTCCTGGATTCTCTTATTCTTTTATTTCTTACCTTTTTTTCTATATTCTCGGGGAAAGATTATTTTTCCCATGTGAAAGAAGTGACCAAAATATGGAGGATGGCTAATGTTAACAGTGCTATGCAGCTTTAATGAAAAAGCACGGGTTTTCATCAGCATTATCCCAACAGTTAATTGTCCTTTTCACATTTGTGTGGCGTCACTTTGTTATCTTGCACAGCATGTATAGGAGTAACATGGCAGTAAGCCATTTAAATGAAAACAGATTAACTAGAATTTTGTTAGAAATTTGTTCAAACTCAATTTCTTTATCTAAAGAAGTTCCACTTTTAAACCCCCCTAAGTATTAGTGACACAGCTCTTGTAATTAATGTCTGTATTTTTTTATTATGCTTATAATTACGGGAAACGTCTCAATGTTTTTTTAAAAATATGTCTGAATGTGGATGAATGAAGAGATTGCACTGCATGTTATATCTATCTGTGTGAGAAGGGAGCAGCAAAAAGTATCACAGAAAATGAAATGCTGCAGAATTGCAAAGAAATGCTGGAAGCCTAATCCTCAAAATAAAACAAAGCAAAACAAACAAAACCCCAAAACTAAACAATACTTGGGAGCAGCTTTTTATCCTGATTGCTAACTGAAGCAGGACAATATACACAAAGACAATATCTCCAATTTTATTAATTCTGTGTATAACAAAGAGATTTTTGTACTTTCTAGATAAATAAGTAAGATTGCATTAGAGACATAGTTGGCTTTACTAGAAATTCCTCTTCTACTTAAACCAAACCAACTCTTGTGATTCAAACGATGACCTCAGTGCAATGACCAAAGCGGGAAATAAGCAGAGCGCAGATGAAACACTGGGCAAGTTATGAGAAGTGCTTTTTTCTGTATGGCTATTACTACCACATGTGCTTCGTATGAACACATTAATTGCAGAGCTGGTATCATCACCTGTTGTTAAAGGTTCCTGCTTTTTATTAAGGTTACTTTTCTATTATCTGTTGCATACAACTTTATTTAATTTATCCATTTCACTGAAATCTTTCATGTTTGGCACTTGCATAAGGATTTAATTTGTTTTATTTTTTAATTCAGCCAAAACTGATTGTATGGGTTCCAAGAATGAAGCCAAGGGAAATAAATTAGTATGTAAAAAAACTTTCTTGCTCTTACCCTAACCTTCCTGGCCCTTCCCTTGAAAAACTCTACAGTTCACATATTTATAAGCAGAAAGGGAGATTTGGCAGCGGTTTTTTTCATATGGAAGTCTTCTTCCTATTTCCTTAAAACACCAGAATTTCTTCAGGTAAATTGCCTTTAGGAAACTTCAGTTTGTACATACTTCATAATAGTTCAGTGTTGTTTCATAGCTGCTTCTTAATGTTCAGTGTTGATTCCATCATTGCCTGCATCTCTCACCCTCTTATTACTGATAAGATTGGACTCTTGCCATCTTCACAGTAGGACTGAGCAGGCAAACTTTAGAGTATGTGATAAAAGCCAGGCTTCCTTGTATGAGCATCTCCATTTAGGGAGAAAGTCAATATTAGGCACTGGACTAAAGAGCGTAAGAGATACTAATGTATTCATGATCATCTCTTTGTTGTTTTGTTTTGTTGTGGGGTTTTTTGTCTTGTTATGGCGTAATACCTTGTTTTGTGATTTCCAAACAATTAAAAAAAGGAAATCATTTCATTCAAGGCTGGCATCTTAGAACTGGGGTGAAGGGACTCACAGCACCTGAGTCTAATGAAGGCAGAAGGGAGTCAGATGTCTAAACTGTGAAATATTGAAAGTGGGCAATGAAAACAAAACCAAAACCAAAACCGATTGCATAGGAAGACTGAAACAAGATACCAGTATATTGTTTTCAGGGAAAGTCAGAGGAGAGATAGGAAGTACAGATGAAGATTCGACCTGACTTGGAATGTGGAGGAAGAAGGGAAATACTCTGGCAGATATATAGATGTGAGAAGCCAGGGAAAAGGCTGGATGAAAAGGAAAAAAAAAGGAATACCAATGAATGCCAATATTGCTTAGAGGACAGAAGAGTTAACTATGGACAAAGATACATCATCTGGAATTTGATGAGAAGTGGTTGGGGGATGTGAGCTGCAAGACAGGAACTAAGTAGAATAATTAATGTTCATATAGTGAGTTTGAGCAGAGAAACGAAGAACAGTGAACATGCTTGTGGGATGACTCCACCCCATTCTTAAAGTGCTGTGTGACCAAGCAGTGGACGTCTAGGGAAGCCAACTAGAAAGTAGGTGCTGTTCTGTTTTGTGCAGAAGCCGGTATAAGGCACGGACTAGAAACAACGCAAGTTATGACTTCATGATGAAGATGGGGAGACTTGCCTGGTAAATTGTATTTAGATGGTGGTTTTAATGGCACTTTGTGTGTGATGATGGTATTTTCATTTAAAGCATCAGGCTCAGAAATTGTCACTAGAAGTGCCATTGGCTGTTTTTCCATTCGACTTGCACTCATGACTGAAATGAAAAATAATTAAAATTGTTTTTAACATATTTGTAATGCTGCAACACTTAATATGCACCATGAGCACCACCAGAAACATCAGTCAATTCAAGGAACATTTGCAAACACTTTTGACCTTAATCTCAAAGCATCTCAACTTTCCCATTTCTAAAACAGAGATGATATCAGAAAGCCACCTCACCAAACCTTAGGCAAGATAAATTGGCATTCAAGACATTATGAAACTGCTAAGTACACAAAAAACCTCTTACAGAAATTAATGAGGTAGGCTTCAGAGTACTTTGTAGCAGGGTGTAGTGAACAAGGCATGGAGTCACGTAGTGAACAATGGAAAAAAAATGGAAAGGTTTTGCCCCTAATCTGTAACTGAATATTAGCTATCCTGTGCTCTGAGAGAGGGAGGACTCCTCTGCTGCAAGTGGGATTTTATTACTCAGTCTTGCAGTAAAAAAAAAAAGTCCTTCTTTCCTGTGTACGTTGATCTTGGTGTAGGTGACAGCCTTACTGCTGGAATTTCTGTAAATGCTTGACTGTCATTTCATGGTTCTTAATTTTTCAGTGACAAATAACAGAAAATAGAAAGTTCCTTTATGGAGAAATATATATCCATTGCCTTGAAAAGAGGCAGACTTATGAGAAAAAGAGAAATAAGTATGAAGTTTTTATTTCAAATTCCTTTTTTAAGTTTGTTAGTTTTGGTTTTCATTTTATCGTGCATAATATTTTGTGCATTTCAGTAAGTACACTCTGTAAGTGTTGTTCAATGTGTTCTTTATATTTTTATTACTTTTTAATTTTGAGTAGTTAATATATTGGTACTAAACATTCATTTTCTTGGTATATCTTCCATAAAGATATTAAATGTAAAAATACATGTACATGGAAAGACTGTTGTGTTACAAGCAAATTTTTCCAGATAATAGCATCTTATTGTTTCAGAAAATTAAGAAAAGAGTTTTCCTGAGTTTTTAAAAGTTTGAAGTACTATACCTGCCATCTACTGGAAGTACAAGGACGATGCATTTACGTTGTATTATGTTAACTGTTCAGTCAATAATGTTTATCATTCTACTACCTTATCATTTGACTTTTTCCAATTAAAAAAAGAGAATGAACTTTAACTTGCATTTTGTTTATTACTTTATTAAAAATATCAGTCTTAAAATTTAACTCCAGTTTTAAACTTCTCAACTTTCACAGGTTTTTAAGTAACCCACAGTAAAATCTAAACAAGTATTAAGAATCAAGTGTAAGAAATACATTTGCCTTATTCTTCTGCCCCATCCTATATGGCCGTTCATTCTTATAGATCTGTACATCTTGCAGTTGGAGTGGCAGTGAACTGTATACAGACAAATAAGTTTTCCGATA
Source organism: Mesitornis unicolor (assembly GCF_000695765.1). Lineage (NCBI taxonomy): Eukaryota > Metazoa > Chordata > Aves > Mesitornithiformes > Mesitornithidae > Mesitornis > Mesitornis unicolor. The sequence continues at coordinate 15,274 of NW_010164883.1, read as the reverse complement.
ATTATTTATGTATTTGTTTGGAAACAAATAGTTTTATAGATATTAAAATAGAGTATTTTAAAATAACACCTTACGTAAGCAAGTGGTTTTATTTTTTGTTAATTTTTTTTTCTTTTTAATGTAGGACGCATTTTTGAGGAACTGGTATACTACTTTAGGTTGATTTTCATCTCTTCTTGACTCTTAGTTCTGGTCCACTAAACTACAGTAATTTCATTCCAGCATTATGACTTGGGCTGATTAAAAATCAGCAAAGTCATAGAAAGGTGAAGAAATCCATTGGTCTTATGTTGCCACTGCATTTGGTACAGTCTAACTTAAACATAACTTGATTTTGTTTAGTAATCCAAAAGTACTCGGCAACAGAAAGAAAAAAACTAAGGGTTAGTTATGGCTGCCATGGGATATGAATTCCCAAGGTGATCCGATGTAATAGCATCCATTTTGATATCAGAAACAGTGTTTTGTTTGTATATTAACAGCAAAGACTAATGTAGATTCCTTGGTAAGCTAGGTTTCCATGTGTTCAAACTGTGAAAAGGGAGAGAATTGAGTCTGTCTTTACCTTTAAAAAATCTATTGTTAACCAAACTAAAAGGCCTACAAGGAAAACAAAGAAAGTCACCACTTGTCATCAAGGAAATATTGCCGAATTCCTAAGAGATTATTATGGAAATAAACCTCTGCAGCCCTGGAAAGGTTCTTTTACAAGAGTACAATACTGGATACCAATTAATTTTTGGGTACTACTCAGCAACATTTTTATAATTCATTATTAGACACTCTCAGAGTGTCTCATACTGTCCAGGTATTGCATTCTGATTAATTTATGGCTTTCTTTTAGTTCATTAACATCTGTTAGTACATATTTAGCCACTTTACTAGAGAAAGAATGATTAGGCAGTTAAATTCATTTTCAAATTTAATGTCTTCTTTCTCAGGCTGGGCTAGGAATCATTCGAAAACTGTATGCCAAAACCAGACAGCTTTGGACAATAGTTACATTCAGTGGAAAACATAAATGCTTTAGGCAAAGAAGATCTTAAACTTTTGCCTTCTGTTTGAACTGTATATATGCTAGTTTAATTATGGAAGAATACACAGTATCTGGACTCCATAATATTTCATTTACAATTTATTTAATATGGTAGGTATATTATGTTGGCAATTTCTCATCTTTCTATCTAATCAAATGTCAAGTCTGAAACTATAAAATTTCTGGAATCTTTTGAAAGCAGGAGTAACCAAAAAAAAGATATAATTCCCTTTTATCCCCCCAAAATTGAATTTTATTGAAAACTTTAAATATAGGAATAGTTACTTGCTTATTGAAATAAACTTATGCACTATAAATAATAAATACAGAACTCTATCATTCTCTATTTATTACTTATAGTGCATAAGACACTTTTGTTAGTGTCATTTACTAATAAAACATGTAAAAATGCTATTGAATAATGGCAAATACACTTAATCTGAGAGATGGAGTTAGGCTCCATGCTGAGGCTGGGATTCTTCTGTGCAAAGCTAACCACACACACCTAAACACCTGAAACCCATAGATTATCTACAGTACCTTTTTCATAAATGCTTTGTGTATGCTCCCCTGACAACCTCTAGCTCAACTTCAAACTCTGTTGTAAGGTATACCTGTTTTCCAGACATTTGAATACAGGTAACCCTAAGGCTGCTAGGCTTTTCAGTAAAATCTATGAACTTTTTACGTTCTTTTGCTGCACATTCTGGGAAAAAGCTATTTCACACAAGCAATCTTCATATTTCCCAGAATTATTTTTTCTCTCTTTCTTTGACTTTAGAGAAGAAAGCATTGAAAGGAGGTAGAGAGTTTTTAGTTTACGGCATTTTTTTCCAGATCTGTATAGCTTCAGGCCAGACCTGGTTAACTGTTAATAGTTAACAGTTTAAATTAAACACTTCACATGCATAATAAAAACCAGCTCTTTTGTGTTGCTGCTGAAGCAGAACGGCTCTTTTTATTTAATATGTGCTTTGATAGTATTCCAAATTAATCTTTTTGCATTTAGATAGGTTAAGTGGTGCCTGAAGGATGATTTGCACATTATTACAAACAGTGGAGCAGACAGTCCACAGCAAAAGAGGAAATATTAAAAGATGTTTTTCTTTTATAAGGAAAATGTCATCCAAAGTTTAATATCCATGTGGAGCAGACATATGCTCGTTCTACATTTCCCCATCAGAATTGCTCTTTTACTTTATGTCCAGCAAATTTCTGTGCTTTTGGCTTCCCCATGGGTGTTCATCTACTGCCACCTGATTGAAAATTCTCATGGCTGCCTATCCAATCGATTCCCCCCAAATGCTGCTTTAAGGTTCTCTCATCTATTTGTTCAGTAAGTCTCTGAAGTTACTTCTTCATCATGGAGATGTACTGTGTGAGATGTTCCCAAGCATGCAAGAATCTTACCAGATAGATTTACTAAAATCGAAGGAGAAGCAAAGCAAAATGCTTCCATTAATGTAATGCATGCAAATTTTTATTCCATCTGAACCAAACCAAACTAAACTAAACTAAACTAAAGTTACACTGTATTACTCTTGTATTACAGTATAACTGTATTACACTCTTTTCATTGTGTGACTAATTTCTTTTCTTTCAGTTTCTCAGGTTCTCTTCTTCAGTAACTTTGGATTTGAATTCAAGGAAAAAAAACAGTGAGAGGCAGTTTTGTTTTTATGCTGCCTTGCTTTAACACTATCATTCCATCAATGCAGTTTTCTAAGTTACTTTACCTCTGACTTTAAAAAAAAGTTTGACTTCTTGAGCTTTCTTTTGTCATACATAAACTTCTTTTTAGATTTCTTTTTATTCTGCATAGTTGTCTAACAGCATTTACTAAATTAATGCTGTGATTACTTAATGTAACTATCAACATAGCACAGAGATTTTCAACGCTAAACTTGTTTTGTTGGAGAAAGGGTTTGGGACAGAGTAACAGAACCTTAACCATTTCAGTTAGTGAAAATCCACCTCTGCTTCTTTAGCACAGATTTTCTGTATTAAATATTTGCAGAAAACTATTTCATTAGTGTGTTTTTGATAGAGAAGGTTAAAAATTGAAATTTGAGGAACTATGTATTTGCTGGAATGTATGCTCACACTATTTTTATAAACCGGAATGCTTGGAGGAGCCTAAAGAGCACACTGCTGAGTTTTCTGCTACCTGCACTTTATGACTCCTTTCCTCATCCTTCACTGAAGATCTGAAAACTTCTCTAAAAATTAAGAAAATACAAAAAGACACTTAAAACAGGGATTGGTCAAATGAAAAAAAAATTGGAAATGCTGTTTTTAAATTATTCTCATTCTCTAAAGAGTTGGATAAGCATTCAAGAAGTCATCAATTGGTGAGAAACTTGCATGTAACAGAAGTGAGAAACAGATTAAAGGAATCTGTAATGTCTTAAATCAGACTTTGGCCTTTTACTTACACCTGTAGAATAAGCATTCTGGACTGACTTTACAGAAAAGATTCTTTTCCTGAGGTGTCCAGGAGAAGATGATCAGCATTTTCTTTGATAAATATAGTATTATTTCTCCTGTTGAGGCCATTTAGAACCAGGTGCTGAAGACTGCACTTCTTTCTGGTATATACCATCTATATGATGACAAAAAGGGTAAAATCATATTAATTACATGCACACATTTCACCAACCTGATTGAGTGATAAAGGATTGAAGAGAATTAATGACATGCTAAATGATTTTTAGAACTAGCAATGGCATGCTGGAACAGCTGCATTTACCTGGTTAATAAAAGAGCATAAGAAGAGGACTGAGTAGAAGCCAGATGGTTATGTTTTGATTACAGCATGAAGCCTATACGCCCAAACTGAATTTCCAGATTTCACACTTGTGTGGCTTTAATGTCAGTTAATCTTTCATATGCTCCAGTTTTGTGCCATCAGTGATGATGATATTTTCCCTTTCTCCCCAAAGTTCCTGGGGGAACGTTGTGGTAGGAAGTTGTATCTAGCAATGACAAACCAAAATTTAAAAATTGCTTTATGGCTTTAGCCAAATAAGTAGTAGTGCTCTTTTATAAGTAGTGCTCAGTCTAGAGCATTTTTTAAAGATTAGACATAAAAATACCACCTGGATAATCTTGTTTTGAATAAAGCATTTATTTGTCTATCTTCTTATTAATCACCACCAAAATTACTAGTCAAAATTTCTGTTTTGTTTAAGTTGATTATTCATTTAAGCTATCTAGTAATTTGGGTCACTTAGTACAAAAATTATAAAAAAGGAACCTAACATTTTTCTCCAAGTTGTGTCTGGTCTCCTAGAAAACCATTTCCTTCTTTAGAACAGCTTTCATACAGAAATAAGATTTCTTTCAGCCATGGTGTATCTAGGATAAATGACACTTTCCACCACTGTATTTTGTTGGGTGCCTAGAAATAATGCAGCCAGCCAGCATCTGTGCTACACATGAGCTCTTACAGAGACTCTCCCAAACAGAGTGAAAAGATCATTAACAGCCCAGATTTCAATCTTCTATATGCAGCTCAGGTATCAAATGAGTAATTTGCTGTCCCTAGTTTTGAAAAGTTCAAATATAAAAGCGACAAGAGACAGGATATCTTAGTGATTACACTGTATTTCTAACTACTTCCAAGGCTTTTGCTTTCAGTTCTGCCTTAACAAAAAGATAAGCCTGAAAATGAGCCAGGTCCTTATTAAAAGCATAGCATATGTCTAGGAAAAAAAAGGTCTTGCTGGTCAGATTAATGTCTTTTGGCAGATTTGTAAGGTGTTTATGTATAGTAGATCTGATCCCATGGACAAGTGCTGAAGGCTTTGCTTAATTTCACAAGTGTTTGGAAATTCTGATTAAAATAAGATCATGGCAATAAGATTTAATTCATCTTAACAACACTTTTCACGACCAAAGAAGGTGGTGCTTTTACCTTCTTACAATAAGCATGTTTCACGACTACAGTTGAAAGGGCCAGCCAGTGAGGAAAGGACAGAGGTTACACGCTGCAGCTGTCCAAACTTTGACTTACTATTGCTCTAGTGAACCTATAGTTTACCATCTTTTTTATTCAGATATATGCCCAGTAGGTAGTGGAATAAGATATGATTCCCAGGCACGTAGCTCTTGTAACTAGCTTTACTATAGGCAGGGATTTATAACAAGTCTCCGCAAAAATGTTTTTAGGACAGAGTAATTAAACCAGAATCAACTATAAACATTTCTTCCAAATACTTTTAGCTAAGAAGAATAATACTTCAGGGATTTATATTCTAAATACACATAATCTGGATATCAGAAATTACATGCATGCTTAAGTGAAGTAATTTAGAAAGGGAGAGCGTGTGAAATGTTTTAATCCCGCGATGTTCTTCTTTTGCTTGTTTGCCATAGGGAACTCTTTTACTAGTCACTCTTTGGTAAAGGTTCTGGAAACATAGGCTTAATCACATAGTTAAATGTTTTCTTGTGACAAAGGATACACAAAATGACATGTTAAAAAGGATATAATGTATCTTGCACCGAAGGATTGCTACAGCTCTGAATTGCAGGTTTAGTATTTTTCAGGAAATCAGAGACTGTTTTGTATATTTCTATTCAGTAAAGATCAATGAAAAAATGCTTTTAGATATTACTGTTCTCACATTGCTACCCAAGTCATTACCTTTTGTTCATCTGGTAAACCTGTACATGGATTGTAGTACTGCAAATAATGGAGATGTTTAAAATGAAATGTAGAATCCTGCCTGGAATACCTCATTATTTCAAAAAGGTCATTTGTGAATCTGAGTTTTCAGATACGGATTTTCTCCTGCTGTCTTTGTTACAGTATTTCTTTCCTCTTATTGTTCTCTATATGTCTACATCTAATGGCGTAAACCTTGAACTTCTTCAATATGCAATTTTTCAATCTTAATAATTCTAGCACCACCTAGAAATAGAATATGTCGGAAAAGCCTTCAGATGCTTTTTGTTGTAAGACAGCTTGAATGCTACAAATAAAATTCATGGAGAAATGCACAATAGTGATGGCCACTAAGGCAAAACAATTTCACCACAATGTTATTACATTATATTTTTGTCAAAAGCTAATATTCTTTAACATGCAACTGGAGAAAACAAATCAAGACTCTCTTCCTGTATGAATTTAAATGTTTGTAGAGCACTTCAACATTTTAAATGTTTATTTTTCAGTTTTCTTTATTGATAAAAGAACAAATAGCTACATAAGGAATGTATCGTAGAAAGGGTGCCAGCTAACTATCATTTTTACGACAATGCTACATTCGTATGCCTTCCTTTTAGAGTTTTTACTGAACAAATCTTACAATGTCAGTAAGTTGTATCTGTAACAGTGCAAATTGTTCTGAATTTTTCCCTCCCTGCTAATCCTAAACTTCTCCATATTCAGTCTACGTGGTTGGTAGAATGGTAGTCCTACTCCTCTCTCCTCAGACACCATTCCTTATCATTCATCACCAATTTATGCACTCTGTTGATAATGGTGTCAGCTCACAGGTCTGTGCTCCACCTTGATAGGAATCTGCAGAAAGCCCAAAGTCTTGCTGACAAAAACCATGTAATGTCTCGGCTTAATCTAGTGCTCCAGGTATGATTTCCCTAGTCTGATGCTATGGACATCTCTACTGGTTTCTCAGCAAAGCAGGTTGTTCGTTTAGAAGCAACTGAAAACGTGCTCTGTTGAGAGAAGCAGATACCTCTCTGGTAGTCTAAGCAATGTTGTCAAGGCTTTTTTAAAAAAAAAAAATTCTCTGTTTATGGTTCTCTAAACGTTGCCCCTAGGACCGTTAACGCAGAGAATACTAATTCTGGTCTTAGCAAAGTCAAAGGGAATTTGGAGGTTTTGTGGAAATGCAATTATGTTCAGCAAAATAAAGTACTTTTAGGAGGGAAGAACACTGATGTTGCTTAGTGACAAACTATGAGTCCTGAAGCCAAAGGTACAGTCAAGATAAATAAAGCTGTGTAGTTAATTAAAAGTGTACTCAGCGTTCTGGGTCTTTCTCCTAAGGGGAAGCATGCTACAATTTAAAAAAAAAGCTAAGTGAAGTGTTGTTTTTCTGATTTATATCTGTAGTACATACTTCTGCATTGTATTTTTTAAAATTCTGTGGATGAGCAATGTCCTAAAAAAACTGAATAGAAAACATTTTAATTTGGTAGAGCTCTAATTTAGTATGAAATAGACTTACATATAGCAATAAAATTACTATGATTCATCGCAGTGTCTTCTGAAGAATTTTAAATCTCTTGAAAAGTCTGATGTTTTAGAGGTAGCAGGTCTTCTTATTGCCTGCATCATCTGATTAGCTTTGAAGTCTTTCTGATCTTTCCTAAGCTGATATAATTTTAAAGAGAGATTTTTGTACTTGTAGGTTACATTTATAAAGCTTAAGAAATGACAGGGCTCAAAATTGTCAGACTTCAAAACTAGGTTTACATATCTAAAGACATTCACCATAAACTCAGTCAGACTGGGAATTTTGTGAAGGTCCAAAAATTTGATACTCGTCAACAGTTTTCTTATAAACTACACCAAGTAACAGATGAGCAAAACTTCAGGGACTAAACTTCAGCTGTGTTCCTGATGGTGTTAAAACAATTGATGATTGATTATAGAAATGCTCAAGAAATTTTGTCAGGCTAGTATGTCACCAGTGCTTAATATTGTAAAACTTGCTAATAATTGTACAGTCACACTGAAATTTAGTCTTAGTCTTTAAATATCTGTAAATATTTTGTCATAAACATTTCACGTTTCAGCTAAAGCAATGTGCTGTTTCTTTTTTAAGCAATGCAAGAAACAAAATTTACTGTGCACGTTCAGCGTTGAGTGCAAACAATTGGATTTACAATGAGAAATGCATGCTGGAGTTTGCAAATGAATTTCCTGAGATGTGAATTCTTTTATATGTGGTGAGCTAGGTCACAACTGCTGGGTCAAATGTCACCATGAATTATAATAATTGCAATTTATGGTAAAGACTAGAGTAAGGTTTGAAACCTGTCAGTACACATCATGAAGCAGAAATAAATTACAGCTTGTCATAAATGACAGATTTCTGTTAGGTGCTTGCTTTCACTTTGACTGCATCAGACCTTTATCCACCCAGCAATTAACTTTATTCACATTAATATTCAGCAGTGTTGACAAGACTGACACAGTAAAACTCAGTTTGTATAAAAGTAAAGACAGTTTGATGTAGAGTTATTATATTGTCTCATAATTCATTGTTGAGAGATATATCTTGCTAAATGAAGAACAAAGCTATTGACTCTGGTATTGACTTGCTGTGCCAAAAAGGACTCTGATTTTCTGTTTTTTGAGGTACACAATTTTTTGTTTGGAAATAAACAGTAATTTTATCTAAAGCATTACTAAAAGTAATATTAATGCACTGGTATTATCCTGTTTATTATTTCCAGATATTCACTTGTTTCCACAGATCTTTTTTGAATACTTAGAGTAATTATGATTACATATAATGGTAAATAAGGCTAATAATGTGTTTAAAGCATGGTTTTAACTTCTCTGGGAAAGGAAAATGTGTTTACTACTGCTACCCCTGCTAAGGCTACAGCCACACAAAAGGAAAAAATAACTTTTCAACTAAAGTGGAAAGGAAATAACTACTGAAAACAAAAGACTCCCCAACAGTTGATGTATTCCTCCTATATAATATTACCCAACAAGAAATGAAGTGAATAATGAGAGAAAGCAGGTTTCCTAATGTTTAAAAGAAGTGTTACAGATGTTGTCGAGAGATTTAACAGCTGCTCTTTTTAGGTTTATAACATTTACTCAAACTGCATTTACAAAATTGCTGATGCACAGTTGAAGCCATTACACAGACAGAAACTTTAAATTAAAGTACAGATATGAGCTTTCTCCTTGTATCATTCTACTCTCAGAGCATCTTTTATGGAAGAATCAGAAAGCCCTTAATTAATCAAGCCTTATCTCAAGCACAGCGTTTGAGTTAGATAAATAAGATATTAAATTACAGTAGTTGACAAAGAGACTCCTGCACAGCTTCTTGCTGAATGTGGCAATTTTACAGCACCTTTTTCAGCAGGGTCGCTGAATGGGAATGGGAACTATAATAATTCATACCAGCATTGCCTGTAAGTTTAGTCTCTTTTCTTCCCTGTTCTTCCCCATTGAATCTGTAGATTTAGGTAGAGGAAATTTACATAAAAGAAGTCTGAGTCTCTGTTGCGTGATCGCCTTCTATTACCACTTCAGTATAATGAGATTGCAATACAGGCAAAACAAGAACATTTTGGAGAGAACTTGTGAATCCTCCACAATATATTTTACTGTGTACTAAACAAAAAGGAGGTAATGGCAGAATGACTAAAAGCTAGTCTATATGGTACTTCTCTATGTCAGAGTTTCCTGCAGAAAAGCCAGCTGAGAGCAAATTGGAGCTGCTCTTAAAATGCTATTATGTACACCAACAACTTTGTGTCCCAATAATAAAGGAAGAATTAAGCTTGCTTAAAAATGACATTGTTTATGCTTTCTGTTTCTCATTGTAGTTTTATTAAGGAAGGAACTGAGTTTACTTTCTATACCTTTTAAGAGACCTAAGTAAGGTTTGTCATTCCTTCAGAATGAACTTAGCTGCTGAATCTAGGAGTTGCCGATCATGCTCCTCCTGTCCAAACGTGCAGTCCTCTTCCCCAAGTGTGGTGGTGCTTTTCAGTCTGGACCACCAACCCTTAAAGAAGAATTTGATACTGAAGGGAGAGTGCTGATGGTGTCATTCTTACCTATAGGACTCCAGGATGAACATGAATTCTTTGCTCAGGGGAAATCTATCCATTTCTTTCCTACATTCCAGGCTGTTAGGAAAAATATATCACCACTTCTCATCAGTCTTGTGAATCTAAGGTGAAATTTTATTTTGTCTAAACTGTTTGATATATTTATAAATAGTTTTATGATGAATTATATGAATGAATGAATGAATGAATGAATGAATGAACGAACTTACGGTTAATTACATTTTTCAGATAAGCCCTTTACTACAAATGCTCACGAACCTGTGTTATAGATTCTGCCTGAGTCCACTATGATTTCATTTTGTGGACAGAAATCATTTTATTGGTATTTTTTAATCTCTCATGTCTTTGGCATTATATCACATTTATTTATTCTCATTTCTCCGGCTGAGTTTAATCATAGTTTTCACTAGTGCTGAACACCATCAGATGGAGATGTAAGCTGTGGAAATGGGACTTAAAGTTACACTAGTGAAGGACATACATCAGCAATTTCAGCCTTTAGCTCTCAATCGAGTTCAGCATATAAGCAATCTATGCAGTACGTAACTGAACCAGATTCACAAGAGCCAGCAGGCCAAATGGGGCTTTATCTTGGTTACTTTGGGAACATTATGAGCCACACTAGATCCAGATATTTATCTTTATATGAGTTGTGGTCTGCTGTGAGGTGATTAGATTTGAGCAATGTTTTTTTTAATCAAGGAAAGACAAACTGCTACATTATATTATTACCAACAATGCATCCAGGGGTAGGTAACTTGTTTTTAAATCTCCATTCTGTCCACTTTGGAGGAATACTTTGAATACAGGTCTCTGGAACATGGATGAGCTGTGAAGCTCCTGGGCAGTCTTAAGTGAAGCTCTCTCAGTCACTCTCTTTTCTCTTTTTTTTTTGCTTTGATATGGATATATGTTCACACCTGACTTTCCATGGGAGTGTGAACATTTCTGATCACTAGATGATAGACTTAACCTTCTCATTTCCAATTCTTGGTCCAACAAAAAACTATTGATCCACAATGAGAGTCTAACCCAGAATGCCTTACAATCTCTGTGAACATTCTCTATGGGCATGGAATAACAGAAATGAGAGTGGGTTGTTAGATGCAGGGGTGATCTCACAAGTCCTCTGTCTGCTAGGTGAAATTCCTAACCACACACTGAACAAAACAGGACAACCTCAATACCTTCATGAATCCTGTCTTTGGGCTTGAAAGTTCCCTTTTCTGTCTGCATTTTACAAATGTCCTTAACTGTCACTTTAACTGTCCAGTTCCACTTTGGATCCAACTTTCATGTGTCTTTCTCAGATTAACAGGAACAGGAAGAGAGAAATATTAAGCACTGGACAAATGCACAACTACAGAAAACAAAAAAAGGATACAGGATGACTGGACTGCCATAACTTGCTAAATGTACTGATTCCCTTAACTAAGGACAAGCCTTGTATCACTTCTATGAGCATTGTCTGCCTTGCTGCTTTCATTTCCACATGGAGGTAACTGTCAATCAGCAGCAAGACAGATGTCTTTGTGTCTTTTTGTGCGTGGTGGTTGACTTTATGTGACTCAGTTCATCTAGACAGTGGTAGAGTTCTTATTTTTGTGATTCCCTACTGTCAATGGCTGGATATGGCTGTTGCAAAAAATCTGCACTAAGACCTTCTTATCCATTCCTCATACTCCTCCTTTATCATCAGGATATTTTTGGCTAGAATTTGTTTTTTAGTGGCAAACTGATTAAGCTGTAACTTAGTTAAATTTCATAAACCACAAACTGGCTGCAAGCCTGGAAACACTGAAACTTTTGCCTAATTGGAATCAATTGCTTCTCTATTTATACTGAATTACAATGTTATTGGCTCAATTTAGTTTGTGGGAAATAAATTGTTGACGGTTTGGCTGAGCAGCTGTAACAATGAAAAACTGAAAAAAAAAGATGTGAATGTAACAGGCACAGCCTGTTTAGCATTGCTAAAGCCATTGACATTATCATGGAGAAATGGCTTCAAGCCAAGAGAAGCTCGTTTGGACAAGACGGAAGAGAAGAACTGTGGAATGTTACTGAATGTTGCAGACTCAAAAGATATGTTTATAGTGTCACATTGGCACACTCCCTGTTTAATACCAAGGTCCTGATCCACCATTGTCCATGCTGCATAGATGTTAATATGCACTCAAGATCCATTCTGGGATGAGCTAAATATTTCTCCTGAGGAAAAATCCTAGCCACATGGTGTCTGTAACCATAAAGAATAGAGTATGCTGGTTTCTTAACTCCTCAATATGTAATAAGAATATAAGACATGCTAGTGACCCTTAAAGGACCACTTCTTATGACTTCAGAGAGATCTTATGATCTTTCAAATACTACTAAACCCATATGCCCATTCCTTGTATAATGTTATAATAATAAAACTCCAGCAGTCCCAGCAAGGAAGAACTTTCAGCAGCCTACTAAAGGAGATGGGTTGGCTTCTTCTTTCTCTCTTCATCTCACCAGTGGAGAACTGGTGAGTCTAGAACTCTTTTTTTCCTGCAGTCCTGCAAAGCCCCACAGAAAAATGAGCTCTGATCTCAAGGCTCTGCCTTCTACCTTAAGTCCTTGCACACTTGCCAGTAGCTGCTATGTCATCTGGAACCTCCTTAGTAATTCTTCTCAAAGGCTGCAAAGGAATCTATCTGGGCAAGGGCAGCCACTTAGACATTTGTGAAGTTTACTCAGGGTTTGGTATGGGGCATCTGTTGCATGTCACCCACATTGCTTTCTGAACAGCAGTGCAGTACATCATGTCTTCACAGGCACATCGTGTGTCACCAAGCACTACCAAGAATTGGTGTTCTTGTTTGTTTTAACTCCACTTACTGATAGTGGAGAGACCGGAGTCTATTTTAAGACTAACTTTCATAGTAAAATGCAGGGTTTTGCATTAGTAGGCTGCCCACTGTAAGACCTGATGACAGAACAAGGGAAGAGCAAGAGAAATCTTTCTTACCCAGGTTGAGATGGACTGGGACAACAGAGACAGATGTGGAAAGATGTCTACACAGAGCGCAGAAAAAGAAAGTTACTTACGTGAACGTGGTCTGGAAGGCAGTGTGATTCTGCGGCTGCACATGGTATAAAAACTTTCTTGAGGCAAGGTGTGGAGAGCACAGCAAGCCAAGTGAGATGGCTGGCTTCAAGTGGAACAGTGCCAAAGCTGTCCCTGAGGATTTGCCTTCCTTCTGCCAGGCAGCTAGGCTCATCCCTCACCTCTCTCCCTTCTTCTAGAGTGAGTATCTTAAGGCAGTGCAGGCCTGCCTCTGATGGGAAATGACAGCATTTCAGAAAATAGGAGTGTTATATATCTGACACGAATGCAGTAAACCAAGGATTTTGAACTATCACTGACTGTCAGAAAACAAAACCAAAACCAACCTACATCTCTGGCTTGAACTGAGCTTGAGCTGAGAAAAATCAAAACCCCATTCTGCAGGACATACATGCTTCTTTGCTTTGCTTCAGTTTTGACACAATGGTATACTCAGATTTCATGGGTTTTAACCTTAACCTTAAAAAGAAACCCAAGCTGTTGAGGTTCTTTCAAAACAAAACAGAAAGTAATGCAAACTGTGTTTGCAGACACACTGCAACCATGACTGCAATGTATGAGCATTTCCCATCTGTCATTAAACTCATCGTGACATTTAGCTCTAAAGCCTGATGATGTTCTGTTAGCAACCATATTCACTGTCTTAGGAGTGCTTATTTTAGTGTACATACTGCAGAAGGAAAGTAGGTGAAACTGTTGGGAGATATTAAGACTCAATGAATATAGAGGGAAGCACTGCATAAGGACAGAAACAAACATGAAAGAAATAAGTTAATGGTAGGAAAAGGAAAAATAGCGAAAACTAACTCTTACAAGGAACTATTTTCTCACATGGATCTCACATGTGACATAAAGGCTATGTGTGTGTATATATATATAACAAAAAGACTACATATGTGACAAATTATATATATATACACACACATACACTGTTTGAAAAAGGCTTTTAAATCATGAAAGTGCAGATACATGCTAACTATTCTGTGAACAGTTTCTTATTATTTATTTAAGAAATTATGACTTTGGACAAAAGTGAAAACTTATCTACTCATTATGTACCTTTACAATTTGAGCTATGCAGCTTGTGACAGGACCCCAACTTGACTCTAGTCTTGAGGTCCTGTCACACATTTACTTAAAGGCCTTGAGCCTACTATGGATGCTCATTTTTGTGTCTAGCAAAACTATGTATTGTTAGATTGTTAGAAATAGCTTCTGAGGCTTAAAAGATTCATACCTGCCAGGTAGAACATGAAAAAAATCTTTAAAACAAACCAAAAGGTGACAGAATTACTCACCTATGAGGCCATCTCACCTCCTGCGTACCTGCTGTCCCAGCCAGGTGGACATCTCTGTTGCTGTTGCAGCTCAAGGGCAGAGCTGATAAGCAGCAATGAATCCAGCAAATGAATCACTCCTGTCCTGCAAGGTTTAAAGGGAGGTTCACTGGCAGGATTAGGCATTCAGCACATGCACTGTCCTTCAGGAAAAGATGAAGTTATTTTCCTTGACTGTCATGATTTTTGCTGCAGTTCTTCTTACAGTTTAAATTTCGTGGTTTGTAGTCACGAGGCACGTGTCAAATGGGCCAGATTATCTATTGCTGCTAAATCAATCAGAAATGTAAACATCAAATGTACTCCACCATTAGGAACTGCTAACCGCTGAAGGGGGTCCCACAGGATGGGGGACTGTCTTTAGAAGTTACTGTGTTAATTTTCAACACACATCAGCCCTCACATCTGCATATACTTACTAATTCCAGACCTGTTAAAATCGGGAATAGCTTTTCCTTGACTTGGCAAGTTTTAGATTACCCATCTGGGATGGAGGAGAGAATTGGGGGAAAAAGCTAATAAAGCTCATGGGTTGAGATAAGAACAGTTTAATGATAATTAACAACATAGTAATATTTTTAATGATAATGAAGACAAAAAATAGTAACAGAAAATAAAACCAAGAAAAACAAGTGATAAAACCTCTCACCACCTACCAACCAACACTCAGCCAGTCTCCAAGCAGCAATTGCGCTCTCCAGCCAACTGCCCTCCAAACTGCCAACAGTTTATATACCAAGTATGACATCTTATGGCATGGAATATCTCTTTGATCTGTTTGGGTCAGCTGTCCTGGCTATGTCTTTACAAGGGTAGCCTGAGAAACTGAAAAAGTCTTTGCCTTAATGCAAACATTGCTTGGCAACAACTAAAACATTGGTGTGTTATTACATTATTCTTAGCACAGATCCAAAACGTAGTCTCATACTAGCTACTAAGAAGAAAATGAACTCTATTCCAGTTAAAAGCAGCACATCAGCCTGCAGTGCTACAGGCTTGGAGAGGAGTGGC
>NW_010164882.1:126515-133416 GCF_000695765.1 Mesitornis unicolor | reverse complement strand
AACTTCAGGGGCCTCTGCCCCTGACCCAGCCAACCTGGCTGAGGCTGTGACTGTGTGGTAGAAGGAAGTGCAGCCTCTGTGATACATCTTTTCTTCCCTGCATTCAGAATTGACTCTGATTTTAGCAGCTGGTAAAAGAATGTGTGGGGTTTTGTCCGAATGTATTGTTCCTCCCCTGTTTATGTTGCATTGAACTTGCTTACTCAGCAAACTCTCTTTTTATTTCTGAGTTAAGGATGTGAAATTTCTTTCATTTTGAGATCTCTTTTTAACAAAAGAAAAATCTGTGGAGCTGCAACATTGAGGCTGATTCCTCTGGAAAGTGTGGTATTTAAAGCTAATCTTGCTTGAGTTCGTAAATTGCTTATTATGTGTGGTGCTTAGGACTCGAATCGCTTTTCTTGGCCAGGGTGCTCCAAGCTCTAGGGGAAGAAGAGGAGCGTGAAAGGTGCAGCTGCACTTAAAACTGAAGTGATCGTTTTGAAATATCTCCCTGTAGCCATGGGAATTTTTCTCCCTGAAACAGGTATTTGGTTTCAGGCTGCTTGGAGACCCATCCTTAAGGAAAGGGAAAAAGAAAGAAAAAAGGACTATCTGCAGATGCGTTTTCCCATTACTTGGAAGTCATCTCGTATGTAATTTAGATGGGTCTTAACGAGGTATAAAGTCACTTTCAGAAAATTGATGACTCTCCGTTTGCTTCTCTGTGAAATGAGGGCCTGGAGCCCTTTGTTCCTGTGGTGGGATCATCAGATCTGATTGCAGAAACCCGATGAAGCTCTTAATCCAAGCACCAGAGTAACCACAGCTCTGGCCTTCTCCTCTTTATCGATCTAGTGGCCGGGCCACGGTTCTATTTCAGCTTCTCATACTCTGTTTCCTTATCTCGAGCAAAACTCATTCCTGGCCCTTTTTGGGTTTATTAACTCTGTAGTCACCTAATGTTGTTTGGTGGGGTTCAGAGGGTTTGGAGCTGTGCAGAGAGCACTTCTGATATATCCAGCTCTGAATCTGTGGTTGTGTGGACAGAGCAGGACGCAGCACTCAGTGAGGTGGGGTCTGCTCTAATCACGACACATTCATAGCCTTCAATTCCACCTCTTTTTAAGAAAAAAAACCTGCAAAGCAGGGTGCTGACACGGTCCTTGGGGCCACGCTGCAGCGGGGTCCCCTGACATTCGCAGCGTTCACGCCTGCACTGGGTTTGCATCTGCTTGGAGGCGCCTGGGCAGCCTGGGAAGCGGGTGAACCCGAAGGACAGCGGGGCCCACGGGAGACGGTGCATGGTGTTCATTCCCCGGGTCTCAATTTGCCAGCTGAAACTCACCAGAGAAGCCATCAGGTGTGAATTTTTCACTGCCGTTTCCTCCCTGTGAGCTGCAGTTTGCCGACTCGCCCGCCTTGCAGCAGGAAAGGTCAGGAACCTCATAAACAAGGTGAGAAGCGAGCGGGGCGGCGCGGCCACCCGGGCTGCTGATATCTCCTGACATTAGAGCACTAATGAATGTTCTGTCATGGTCCCGTGAATATTGCAGGGAGCTTTTCGCAGGGTTCGGAGTTACCAAGGTTACCTGACGTGGCTTTCCCAGGAGAAGGGAGCTGTAGCTGCGGGTCTGCTGCTCCAGGGAGCATCCCCGCCTCCGCAGCCTGGCCAGCTCAGCATCACCTTCCTCGTCCTCCCTTAGGCTGTTGCCCTCGCTCCCACCCCACGCTGCCTGAGGTGTCGCTGGTTTCATTTTATTTTAGGGTTGTTGGTTTTTTTTTGAGTAAGGATCATATTAGTTTTGTTTTGCTTGCATAACCCGGTCTGTTATCATCCCACTAATTACTCACACATTTTCCTTCAGACAGCAAATGGGAGAGATAAAACTGCAGCAGGTTTATGTGATTTCTGCTTATCAAATTACTGTAATTATTTGAAGAATGGCTTAAAATTGTATGGAGTAATGAATTTAATTATGAGTTTGCAGCGATGCCTTGTGCTCCATGCGGCTTGCAAACGGGTAAGTTTATGAGGAGCTCTTCACAAAGCAGCAGCGGGCAGGGTTGTGGTACGCTCCTTGCGGAGAGAGGCTCCAGCACCTCCACGCCACGGCAAGGAGGGGACAGGGCACGTTTTGCAGGTTGGCGTGACAAGCTGTGCTCATCCTTCATCATGGATGAAGCGCATGATGGATGTGCTCATCCATCAGCTCACTTAGGCCAGTTCTAATACAGACCCAGGCAAGACAAAGTACCTGAGCCTTCTGGTCGTGGCATGTGCACCTGGTGGGTTTTACTCGATCTCCTCAGCCCCTGGGCATGTGGGGGGCCAGCTCCCTTGCCTGGACTTTAACACCTCCTCCTGTTGAGGAGATCAGCCTGTGGGTAGCTGTCAGCAAAGGCAGGTCAGGCAATGCTGACAAACCTGTCCCACCAGAGCCACAGCCTGTTGCAACCTGCTGGAAGCACTCACTAGTGTGTTTGCCATCCCTCTGCTCCGCATTAGGATCAGCAGATTCTTTCACCGCAGCTGGGAGATACATGGGGATGTGCCTGATATCCCCAGACTGTCAAAAGCAATGAATTTCTCCCTGCCTGCTTGTACTTTTCTTTATACCTCTGCTTAGTTCCAGATGCTATAAAGAATTGTTGCTCTGTACCCCACCAAAGAGCTCCATCCGCCGCAGCTGGCAGACAGGGACGGGGCAGCTCTCCATCCCCACAGCCATGGGGCCAGCGGAACAGCTCCAGGGAATGAGACCCCACATCCCTGTGGGCTGCTCCCTGTGCCTCTTGTGCACAGATGTGGAAGTTTCTGCATTTCCTGCTGCTTGAGGTAGTGAAAATATATAAGATTTCAGTTGACTAAAACACAGACGGTAATGAGACAGCCAGTTGTAGGAATACTGACTGTTTTTACAGGCAGATAGTTGGGGCTGGACAATGGTTTTTGTGCTTTTCTCCATTACACGCTGCAGGTATTTGATGTAGGTGGTGTTATGGAAGTGGATAAACAGCTGGAAAGACTGCTCTGGGAATGGGCAGAACCAGATGAGATACTGTCCATGGGAGCAGGAGTGTTTCAGAAAGCAGGAGTGTGGTCCTGAGGACAGGCTGGCAAAGGTGGACTGCACCACTTCCCAACAAAACCGGATTGCGGAGAGATCACAGGGGCCATGGAGTGAGGAGGTTTGGGCCAGATGCCTTTAGGCAGTGGAATGAAAGTGCAGCCAACAGAAAATTGAAACGGGGTATGTGGGAAGTGGAAAAACGGCTTGATCTTGTGTGCTGCTGTGTTCACAGCTTCATCAGGGACTTCTGGATCATCTGGTACAGCCCGAGTGCCGCCTCGTTGTCTGTGGCATTCCTTATAGCATGGTAGATAGTTCAGGCTTAACCACTTAAAACAGAAGAAAAATAGAAGAAAAATACTTAAAACAGAAATAAAGCAAAAGAATAAGTGGCCATCCAATGTCTGAAACGTTTGCAAGAATGAAATGGCTTAGAGATCCTGGTAACAAATGGTTCATGGTCTGTAGCTCAATGACTACACTCTGTCCATTTTTGAGGGGGCTATCATGAGAGGTTACCAAATGTTGAAAGTGCAAGCCTGGCCTAATTTGGGCTTCAGGCACATCTGGCCTTGCACGCATAGAGAAGGCATTAGCAGTCAAAACCCTTCTCTTTCTTGACGCATGAATACGGGAGTTTGTGTGCAGGATGGAGTCGTACGTGGTATTATTATGTCTGTCTAAATGCAAGGTCAAAGCAGATTCTAAATGGTATTGACTTTTTAAAGGGCTTGTCACAAGGCAGGCATGAATTCTGCATCACCTCCGAAGTTTTATCTAAGTGAGGAAGCAGCAAGGTACAGCGAGAGCATAGAGGAAAACGTAGTTGTTGAAGCTGTAAAGCAGGTGTAAGTTTTGGCAGGCGGGAAGAAAGAAAATCCCACTTTCATATGGAAAACTCATAAAGGTTTGTGCAACAGATGCTGTAATCGTTGGTATGTTTACAGTGACCATAAATGCAATTTGAGCGAGGAGAGATTGCAGGGCACAGCAGTTTGCCATGGGGCTGGCTGGGACTGACCCCCAGCCTCGGGGGTGTCTCCAAGGAGAATGTGTTTTCTCCTTCCCATACTGACGTGAGCTATTTCCACGGTTCAGCGTATGGGACAAGAGGAAGAGAATACCTTAAGCGTCAGAGCGTGAGATTTCATTACCCTTGGTGTTTTCAGCCTTTATAGCTACAAATGTTACTAAACATCCTAAAAAATTGTCCGGTTCTTTTAAGTTCAGCTGTAGTACTTTTCCCAATCGGTGCCTATATGAAAAAAAAAAAAAGAAGGCAGAAAAGTTTGCCTATGAAAAAATGATGAAATAGTCATCTTCAATTCTTAAAAACAGTTTGAAAACGCGGAACAAAATTAGCAATAATACTTTGCACACAAAGCTGCCTTCAGGACGGATCTGTCTCAGAGCAAATAACAGTGGCTAATGTTTTCTTCTCTCAGTCATTTTTAAAGGTCACTTCATGATCAAAATCTACTTGCTAATTTAATTTCTGCTCTCAGTGTAAATGTAAGCTGATGCTGTTATTGTGTTCGCAGGTGGTTTGCTCTGGAGAATCAACCTCCTCTGCCTTTGCTCTCAGTGTATCAAGGTCTGGGTCCAAAGCCTGTGCGTGGGGCCACCCAGCTTCAGGGGCTGGTAGGGCCCCATTTGCCACCCCAGGGGTTCTCGGGTGTTTTAATCCAAGGGTGCTCTGATCTCTCTGGAAAAAAAATATGTAGACTACCCAGTGTAATGTTGTCCCCTGGTACCAAAAAAAAAGCGTTTTTTCGCTTGCTTCAGTTATTTTTCTGTTTTGCTTGCTGCTTGTATGTGTGGGAAGGCGAACTCGTGTTTATTTGCTGTTCTGTTGCAGACCAGGGTTGTTCATCAGCCACAAATTGAGGGGGAGCTTTCTTGCTCTCCCTGCCTCACATTACCTTAGAGATTTCCTCTCCTTAACTCTTTCCAGTGTCTCCATTCTTTTTGGATGTGCCTTTCTGCCTCAAGGCATGGGATCAGGTGTGTTGCTGAGCAGAGTTCAGCAGAGAGAGAAGAAACCTGGGCAGTGAAGTCCCAGAATCCCAGGGCCCTGCAAAGCTGATGCAGTGCAACCCCTGCCACAGCAGGATCACCAGAGCAGTCACACAGGAACACGGCCAGGGCTTTGGGTGTCTCCACACAAGGACACTCCACAACCTCTCTGGGCAGCCTGGGCCATGCTCCAGAACCCTCACCCTGACAAAGTTTCTCCTCCTCTTCAGCTTGAACCTCCTGTGCTCCAGCTTGGGACCATTGCCCCTTGTCCTGGCATTGGCCATCCCAGAGCAGAGCCTGGCTCCTTCCTCCTGACACTGCCCTTTCCCAATGGATCCCCAGAAATGAGGGCACCCCTCAGTCTCCTCTGCTCCAAGCTCCAGAGCCCCAGCTCCCTCAGCCGCTCCTCAGCAGGAGATGCTCCACTCCCTCCAGCATCTTTGTGGCTCTGCACTATGCTATGCTTTGGAGAGTCATATTGGCCTTAGATCGAGCTTAGATTTCCAGCTCTCACACAGCAACATTCACGGCTTTGTTTGGGACAGTCCCCTCCTACTTTGTCATGGGGAATGATTTCCTCTGTCTGGGCTCTGCCTCAGGTCTGCAGTGGGGATGATGTGGTGAAAATCCCAGCCACTGATGCCTGCCTCTTCTGCGGTGCACGAGCCTCAGGAGCAGGGGGCTCAGCGTGCATGGGTCTGTGGTTTCCCTGCATTTCTGTCTGCTAGAGAAACCTCCAAGATCTTCCCCAGCTGCTGAGTCCCACAGGGCTGGTCACGAGGAGACCGAGCGCCGTCTGGAGAAGAGCAGGACCGTGTTGGTTTTCACAGACAGGATGGAGACCTACTTGGTCTTCCCTTAGGCAGGTCATGGGTCTAAAAACCACGGAAGGAAAACTGATGTTTTCCCAAGGAGTCTGAAGCCCACTGATCATCTCCACCATCAGAGACTCGTTGTGCAGGGTGTCTGCTGCTGACATTTCATGTGGGTTGTCAGCTCCGTAAAGCGAGCGGCTGAGTTTCAGCCAATTCCACTTCCATCCTTGGCAAGTGTGGCCTCTTGTGTCCCAGGCGAGCTTGCGGTTGGAGCCCTGATCAGCATCAGCTCGGGAAATCACAATGGTGTCCTTAGGGCCTCCTCAGAGTGGGCCCTGCCGCAGGGCTGATGCTCTGAAAAGGGACACGTGTTGACTTTGTGCATCAAGGATGCCCACAACAGGAGCGCCAGCAGCTGTTTTACCTTAAACACACATTCTCTCTTAACTTTTCCTTTAGCTGAATAGTCACAGAATCACAGAGTATTAGGAGTTGGAAGGGACCTCGAAAATCCAGTCCTGACAGCAGTGGTCTGTATGCTGAGCCAGGAGAATAAAGATTTGCAGTATCCTTATCTGCAAGGAGATAGCTGCCTTTTGCATCCTGTAAGAAAGACTTAGAGCAGCCTCTGCTTAGCAGAAAGTTTTCTTTGCTGTTAGTGGTTGCAGCTGGGAGAGCCGAGCCTCATCTCTTGCTTGTAATTACATCAGTGGAGTACCTTGGGAGAAGGTTAAATAGTCTTTTTGTATATCAAATAAAGCCAGCGAATTTCACTGAAATCATTTAATGAAAACAATCCTGATTATCTGTGTATACTGCCATGTGAAGTTTTAAAAGAACATCTTAAAGGGAAACGTGGAATTGTTTAAGGCCTCTGAAGACTGGAGTGCAGAGGCTACACGGCAAATGCCTTTATAATCTAGGATCTGAAGTAGGCTTTGAATCCAATTGTTTTTTCCACTGTTGTAAAACATGAGAGATTTTGATACGGTAACTCAGATGTGATTCAGAACT
>NW_010164882.1:117553-126484 GCF_000695765.1 Mesitornis unicolor | reverse complement strand
TCTTCGCGCACATCAAATTTTAGAGACTGAGCTCTGCGCGTCAAGGATGGAACCGACTCAAGGACAGAGCTATTAAGGTGTGTAATAATCAGGAGAGGAGAATTAATTGTCTTTAATTTGGCATAAATCCCAGGGACCATAACTTTGGTTATTAGGAATTCAGGGCCTTTTTCCAATTAGTTATACACGAGCATGCTCGCATTGGGAGCCTAATTCGTGGGTGACATGCTAATAAAGGACAGCGGAGCCTGACCTCCCCATGTGTGGTCACTGCAGCCAGCGCTGGCCCGGCAGTAAATCAAAGCGTGGTGTTGCTTTATCGTTTCTGACACCTTGCAGCGAGCAGCTCCGTGTGTCAGCTCCTTGAGCAGTCTGTGCACACTGAATCACCTGGGCCCTGCTGCTGGAGCAGGTCACAGGCTGCTGTGGCTTTCACAGGCTTTTTAGTCTTTGAGCTTCCTTCGAAGACATCTGCTCCAGCAAAGCCAGGGTGGCTTCCCTTTAGGTGTGTGGAATGTAAATAGGGCAATATGCTGGCAAATCTGGTCTGACCTGAGCTGGGTTAAAGAAAGAGGCAGCAGTGGTTTCCTGAGCTGGCAGCATCAGCCAAAGCACATCCTGTGACCGTGTGTCTCAAAGTGCAACGCCTCCGTGCTGACAACCTGGGAAAATATGTGGGGCTGCTCGGCCATGGCCAGCCAGCCACCCCTGCACGTACCTGCGGAGCCATGTCCCGCAGCAGGTCTGGCTGCTTTATCCACACCAGGAAATGAAAAACCACATCGCATCAGCCTTGTGTAAACATCTGAGGGTTTGAAGGGAAGCTGGGCCTTGAGAGTCCTGGAGGAGCAACCTCACGCAAGCCAGGCTGCGTGTATCTTGCACTGAAACACCAAAACAGGGCTGGGAGGAACGCTTGTAGCTGTGTGTGCATGCGAGAGGCAGAAGGAAAAGTGGTGCAGAGCAAGGGAGACAAACCACTTCATTCACCCGTGATGGCTTCCTGAGACCTACGACCTCGTGGAGCTTTAGCCCCTGTCTGCCAATTCCGAGCTGAAGCAAACCTCTCAGAGCATGACGTCCCCTCAAAGCTGTTCTCAGCTCTGTTTATTCAGTGCATGAGAAGGTCCTGGGAAGGCCACAGCAGCTGCCTTTTTCCCCCTCTTTTCTGTGCTTTCCCATTTGAAAAAGAAATAAGGAAACCTCAACAGCTGCTGTGGGGACAGTTCCTCCTAAGCACTCGTGTGTGGAGCAGGGATCTTCCTAAAGAAACCTGGGATTACATTGCAGGGGAAAAATAGCAGAGAGTCCTTAAAACTTCAAGGCCAACTATTCTCTGTTTTCAAGAGTGGAAAAATCCTTTTAAAGCTTTGCTTAAGTTAATTTTCCAGCATAATGAAGCTGAAGCTTGCCAAATCCGGGTGTCTGTTTACCTTCCTTGGTCTGTATCTGGTAGAGGCAACGTTTCAGCGGGGAAAGTTAGGGACTGTATTGAAGGAAAATACAACCTTCTATTTGGGAAGGAGTCACCCAGCTTTGCAGCCTTGCAGGGATGAGGGGTGGGGAAACCCACGATTTCTGTAGTGGTTATTTGATAAAATGAACCTCTGCCTAACAGCAAATACATCTCACGTTAGGGAATGTGTTTTCCTTGAACAGCAAAGGAATTTCAGCTGATCTCCTGCATTTGGTTTATATTAAGATCAGTACCACAGGAGCCAAGAGATGCCTTTTTTTTTTGATCCACTTGTCCTTGATGTGGTTTCACTGCCAGTTTTCCATTTATCTGCCACATGCTCTTTAATTCATGAGGGCCTGCACCAGGGATTTGTTTAAAGCCTTGGCTGAAATTGTCAGCCACTCCTTTTATTGCACATGGCTCTGAAAACATGGGTGTTGTGGCAAAGCAGTAAATAGGATCTTGAGCCTCTGCAACACTCGCTGTCTGTAAAAAGAAGAGTGCGTCCTCTGTTAAACGCTCATCAATTACATCATCCCAGCATTAAAAACCATCACTGGTCTGGCATCAATGTCTTAGTTGTGTTTGCATGCAACCCTTGGCCAGCTGTGAGTGGGGGCCGCTCTCCTTCTTATGGTCTCTGAAAGACTGTTAAGGTAACCCAAGTCTCCATCTGAAGTGATGGTGGTGGAGCCAGTGAAATTTAATGGATCTTCTGGAAGGTGATGGCTTAAAATAAGACATAAGACTCATGTAAGAGGATGTTTCTGACTCTGGCTCTGGTCAAGTCTTGCTGTGTTTTTCCCCTTTCTAAAAAGTCACTTTCCCCTTTATAAAAAGTCACTTCCCCACCAAATAAATTAAGTTCGTTACTCAGTATCTCCAAATGTTTTCTATGATAGAGTATTTTAAAACTTCTGAATAGAAAGCAGTGATTTGCCGTATCACCGATCTGTCTGGAGTGCAGATTAAATTAAAGCCCTTTTTACAGTTCTCAAGTTATTCCCAGTTAGAGCCTTTGTGCCTTACGCAATAGAACAAGTGCATTGAAACCTCACGTTTACTGTTTCATTTGAAAGTAGAATTTCTCTGAGAAAAGGTGAGAAGCTTTCACTTAGGTACCTGATGTCAGTATGTGACTGTTTTCTTAAAAGTTATTTTCTTTTTATATACCATAAAGTAACAATGCTTTCCTGTGTGACTGCTCTGGTGATCCTGCTGTGGCAGGGGTTGCACTGGATCAGCTTTCCAGGGCCCTTCCAGCTCCTCACATTCTGTGAATGCTGTGGACTATAAATTTAATTAGTGTTGTGCTATATTGGCCTTTACTGGGTCTGTACTAGTTTTGCTGACTTATTAAAAATCTATTTACGTGATTTCTGAGCATCTGGGGGGGCATTCTTTGGGGGCAGGGGGAGTCCTTGTTTTCCCTTTGAAGCGCTGGCTGCTTGTGAATGCTAAAAGCAGAATATTCGTGTGTTTTCTCTAATGACTCTTTAGCTCCTCCCCAGTACAATCCTAAATTTCAATTTCCAAGCTAATATTTCCAGAATATTTACAGTGTTCTCAAGAGTTTTTGTTTGGGGATTTTGGGGAAACACAGACAAGAAGGAGCTCTTTTCCTCTCTCAATATCACAGTGATTATCCTTAAAAAGTCAATGGTTGTTGCTCTTCCACGTTATCCGGATATCTTCCTTTTTCAGTGGCTTACATGCAAGGAAAAGCAGTGCAGAAAAATTGCTAGAGAAGAAGAGTTTTTCAGGGTGTTTTGTCAAAACACAGCTTTTCCCACCCCCTCATCTTAAATAAGTTTTGGCTGACCACTGCTGCTTTGACAGGCCGTGATGCTCCCCCACAGGAGGAGAAGCCTTCTGGGTTGGCAGTGATGCGGACGGGCTGCAGGAGCTAAATAGAAATCAGATTTTAGCACGATCCAGCCCTTTCTGTAGGAGTTAAGTGCCCGAAAATCTTGCATTCTGGCCTGTGAAGTGGAAATGAATAGGTTTAGTATTCCAGCTGAGTGGCAGGAGGAATGCTTGACTTTAATCTGAAACTCGCTGTTAGGGAGCGTGGGAGAGCTCTGCTGTCAGATTAACTCCCTTCTGCATTTTTTCCTGCACTGAGCTGCAGCCAAACGTACACGGATCAAAAGTGAAATGCCCCGTTAATTTAACCACTCGTTGGATTTAATGGCGTATGGAAATGCATTATTGATTGCACATCTTAAAAATGAAAATCTCTATGCTAATAGCACATAACATCAGTGCAGGTGAAGCACTATGGAAAACGCAGGGGGTTAATCAGTGACTTAGAGCACAAGTAAGAGCCTTTTGCATGCTTTTCTCTGCAAAGATTTAAGTTTTGGGTATGTTTTAGTGGGAGTGTGTTTATGCGTTCTGTCACAGTGCAGTGGCAATAGTTATGTTGTAATTCTCGGTATAAAAATATTAAAAAGAAACAACGGTTTGAAAACAGTGCTGCAGGCAGTCACATCCAACAGTTGGTACCAACAAATGGCACAGTCCTGCCTGAAAACACAGCATGATCTTTTGCTGCTCCTTTACTACGGGGCCTTAATAGCTGGCTGCAAAACCTTTCTGAATTCGCTGTGTTTAAGGAACTTTTGTGAGTTTTTTCAATGCGTGTTTCCAGCTGATGAGGGTTTTTTTAAGTAATAATTGTTGAAAGAGTCTAGGCTTCCTTATCAGCTGTGGATATGACCCACAGAACTTGAAATTATGCTCTAATTTTGGGGGGGGGAAACAAAAAACCATGCTTTGTTTTGGTTTTTTCTCACCAAACAAGGGTTAAAAAAGGGGCTTGCTCGGGCAGGGAATCTTGCCGATATGATCTGTTTTACTTGTGTGTAAGCTCTTCCTCACCCACATTCTTGACATTTCTTGCCATAGTTTCTGCTGTGCTGTTCTCTGAACTCCTAAATGACTTTCAGTGCCATACAATCCGGCCCTTTTCAGTCCTTCCATTAACAGGAGGGCCTGGTTCTCTGGTCTCTCAGGACAAGGGTTAAAAAAGGGGCTTGCTCGGGCAGGGAATCTTGCCGATATGATCTGTTTTACTTGTGTGTAAGCTCTTCCTCACCCACATTCTTGACATTTCTTGCCATAGTTTCTGCTGTGCTGTTCTCTGAACTCCTAAATGACTTTCAGTGCCATACAATCCGGGCCCTTTTCAGTCCTTCATTAACAGGAGGGACTGGTTTCTCTGGTCTCTCAGGAAAATGCTGCGTTTGATGTGTGGCTCTGCGTTGTCTGTGGACATTGCTCTACATCTGTGCCAGAACAGGGCTTGGGTTTGGAGCAGGTCTGGGTTGGTCCTCACCCCTAAAGGGGCTCAGCATCACGCTTCCCACCAGTTAAGAGTTTGGAGAGGCTCTCCTCCATGGCACAGAGCAGATAAGCTTGTCCTATAGTCTTCCTTCTGGAGCTTTTTAGCTCTTTTATAGATGTATTGGGCCTTGAGTTTAGAACCAGGAGTGCGAATGTGACCGTCACTGTGAGGAACTCGGGAAGGAGGGATGGCCAGAGTGACTGAAGGATGGTGTGGTGGCAAGGATTTCCTAAATGCTGTCGCAATCTAATCTGATCAAGGTGTAAATGATTGTTTTCTCTCAGCATAGGCTGAGGTGTCCCAGCTGACAGCAGACTCCACAGCTAACACGTACTGACCAGAAGTGGTTATCACTTAGGAAGATCCCAAAACTAAGAACTGAAACAGTGGGTTGTAGGTACAGACCTTTGATGTGCCCAAGTCTGTGACTGAATACTCACTTCTGGTCTGCTCCAAGTCAGCTTCAGCCGCTGTTGACCACCTCTGTGTTGCGCCCTGTCAAGCACAGGTCCCAGGCTGGTATCCGGGAAGCAGAGAGGAGTTGCCTGTTCCCTATGAGGCTGTGGCTGGGCTCGGTTGTCTCCACAGATCTTGCAGTGTTTCTGAAGACCCTGGATCAGAGGAGGGCAAGGCCATGGTGGTGGTGGTGGAAGTGAACTTTCTCCCTAGAGGGACCTTTCTCATGCCTTCTTAGGGGACAGCCAGGCTGGAGAGTGACAACTTGCCTGCATCAGTGCCTCTAGAGCTCTTACCTGTGTCCCAGCCTGAATCTAGACTGGATTAACTACCCCATGAGAAACTTAGAGGTCACTATGGCTGATGTGTGGTGTATCCTGGAGGGCTTTGGTAGTGGCACGCTGCAGTTCTGCTCAAAGGAGGATGTATTTCCTAATGGAGGCCTGGCCCTGCATCCATGGCACCACCTTTTGTGCTGGTCATTTCCTAGGGGCACATCTAGAGGCATCATGAGGGCCAGAGAAAGGTTGTTTGGAGGATAACAGCATCTCTAAAGGCTAGGAGAAACTATTTGTTTCATCCCATTGGGATGCAGTGCCCTCTCAGGCCTGGAGAACCAAGGTTGTGCCCTCCTGGGTGAGTGGGAGGGAGCACTGGGTGCCAGCGCAGGGTGAATGCAGGGTGCTCGGCGCCAGGGAGGTGACACGATGCTGCAGTCACCACTCATTGTCACACACATGGGAGCACGGCGACCAGCGGCGCTGGGACTTGGCAGGAGCACGGCCTGAATCTGTGTCGGAGCTGGCTGAGATGTGCTGCCACGTCGTGCTTTAGAGAGCACCCCCCTCTCTGCAAAGCCATCCTGCTCCCCTCTGAGATAAAGAGGCGCTTGGGAACGGGCAGCTGTGCTCCCGAGGAGGTATTGGTGGCTTGGAAATGGAGATAATTGCTGTCCAGCCGTGAAAAGATGTTAGCAGTGCCCATCTGGCTCCTGAAGGGTAGCAGTGTCTCCATCAGGTGTTTGACAGACTCATAACCTCTCAAATGAGCAGGTCCTGTGAGCTCCCACGCTGTGAGCCCCCGGGGTGGAAATCTGCCTGACAATTTATCCCCTTCTGCCGTGTCTAGTCTCGTACTTTCTTGAATTTTCCTTACAGTGCTTTCTTTGTTTCGGACTGACTCAGATGCTTGCTTTTGTGAACTGTTTTCTCTGCTGCCGCCGCCGCGATCTCTCTCAGAGATAGCAAAGACTTTGTTTACTGTAAGCTCTTGCGCAGTAATTCATGTGGTTACACCACGGCACGGAGAAGTCCTTCTGGAACTCGTTTCCACACCCACCCATTCATCTGCGCCCTTCTCCCCGTTTTGGGCAGGCGGCTTCGGCCTGTCACATTGGCATGATGTCATCGGAGCCCAGCCGATTTGTCATTAACAGCCTTGTCATCAATTGATGACTGTTTGTATTTTCTGCCTGCCCGAAACTGTTTTATACTTACTAACCCGCTAATTAAGCCTTTGCTGCCTTTGAAACAGGTTGGTTTCACCGCCCCACCTTTTCCCTAGGCAATTCCAAGGCGGTGCCAATGTCGACGGGGCATTTATTTGCCTGCATGGGACTTGGCACACACAGACGCGCTCCTCCTCCTGCTGCTCCCCACACCGGGCAGCCTCTGGAGACCCCGAATTGGGATCTTTTTGGTGCCTCTCTTTTGTAAGAGGGAGGATACGGCCTCAAAATGGCTGGTAAAATGCTCTTTGTGCAGCTTCAGAGCAGTGTCAGGGTTTTCTTATCGTGTAAAATGATGCCGTTCTTCGGGGCCGCTAGATTGCTCCAGTGCTTTTGATTGCCTTGCGGTAATTGAATAGCTGCGCTGTGTAACCTGTGCTGAAGGAATTAGGGCTGTTTATTCAGCAAACAGATGTCCTGGATTGTGGTGTGCTTACGGTCTTACTGCCTTGCATCTTTCCTTAGTTAATATTGCCGACTGCCCGGGCCGTCTTCCTTGCACTGACAGTTTTTGCATTTGCTAATGCATTTCGGTGTCTCAGTGGGAGATTTGGGAGCTTGTAAAATTTGTCAAGGAATGTCGTTGATCCATCAAATCCAAATTTGTCAGGAGGCAAGGGTTACCCCTGCAGCATCCTGTGTTATATTGCATCAAACCGCTACCCTGTACCAGGTCGGTTCAGCCCTGGTTACTTGGACTGGGTGATACCCCAGCCTGCCGCACCAAATGGGTGAGGAACATGCAAAATAGCTTTTGGTGCCTGTATCCCACTCCTGTGCAGTGCTTACCACAGCCAAACGCATTTACCAGAGATCTCGCTGCCCTCGGTCCATTTCCTGGCTTGTCCCTAGCACTGAGCACTCCTGAGCGGCTTCGGATAGCTGGCAGGATCGAAAACAAGGCAGCTTTGTGTTTTAATCATCCCTGCCGAGCCCTTAAAATTGATGTTGGGCTGGAAGTTCCTCAGCTGACGCAGGCTGGCGGGGGCCAGGGGCCCGGATCAGCTGTTTCCAGCCCTGCATGGGGGCAAGGCCCAATATTTCACTTAAAATGAGCTGAGAAACACCCCTTCCAGTGGGGCAGGGGTTCTGATAGATGGTAAGAGATTTAACCTCACAGCTATAGCTGTTATGTGTAGAAAAGCTGCTTTCTGCTCTTTCCAGATTATCCTGTGTATCATTTTCTCTCCCTTGGCAGTCTGAACCGTTGGACTCGGGATGCTAAACAGGCCTGGCTTTTATAGGAAGAGGAATATGGCAAGTAATTCCCATAAACATGCTCACAGTTTTCACTGTCATTTCAGAAATACCATTTCCCACACTGACACGAGGGAAGTTGACAGTGGGGGAAGGTTTTACAGGTGCCGAGGTGTGATACGGCCCCCCAAAATAGAGTTGCGTGGCTGCAAGACACAGTGAGCGCTGTATGGGGTTTGTGCTAGCAGGAACCTGATATCCAACCCCTCCAACTTTTTTGTTCTGTGAGAGATTACAAGTTTGGAGCTAAATCCTAGGGGTAATCCTGCAGGATTCAGCCATCAGCAGCTGTGCTCACCACAGACTCCTCTGCAGGCCTTTTCTGTAAGCAGCTGTTATCCACAGACCGCTCCATGCTGGGGCTGATCCGTGCTTCTCATAAGACATCAATTGCAATCGCCTCCGTGTCCCTTATCATCACTTGGTATTTGGAGTGATGCAGAAAATGAGGGCGCCCCAAGGGGTAGGTGTCTCACAGCAGCATCCTCAGGAAAGGTAGTTTTCTGGGGAGCTGGTGAATGAGCTCCGTAATTGTAGCTGCTCTAAAGGAGGTCTCGGCTCCAGTTTGGGGCTGTGGGAAAGGTTTCTTACCTTAGCTTTTCCCGTACAGATGGGAAATGCGTGGCACAAAAGAGCTGTAAGAGAAGGGGGGTTAGATTTCTGTCACCTCGGAAAGGAGATTAGCAAAGGGAGCTGCCAAGTGAGCAGGAGATCTCCTCTGCATGTGCTGTCATGCTGGATGCCACAGGGACATTCCTGGCTCCTTGGTGACTGCTGCTAGCAAGACCTCAGCCTGATCATGGGTTTTCCAGGTTTTGGTTTGTAACTGTAAAACCCACTCGTTTTTTTTCTCTCTTGCTGTTTCCCTCTCCTTTCCTCCTGCTTCTCTCTTTCTGCTTTCCT
>NW_010164882.1:78803-117522 GCF_000695765.1 Mesitornis unicolor | reverse complement strand
TTCTGCTGCTGTAGTCCATGGAGGGAATTAGAGCTCACAGTGCTCCCAGAAATCCTGCTTGAGCCTAGATTTTGCTTGCTCTAACCTAATGCCTACCTGAAGTCCACTCCTTCTGAAAGTATCTGAAACCAAGAAAGAAAAACTGGTTTAGATAGTCTGGGCTTGAATGCAGATTCATAGCCTGTTTTAATGTGTATTTTAAAAAGCACATGAGCTGTCCTTGAATAAAACCAAGTGCTGACAAACTCATTTTCTAGACTCAGGGTATGCACATATTGGCATGAATAGGAGGACAGCTATTACTGATGAGCTCCGTGTGTGGACAAGTTAGTACAGCGAGCACGGGCTGGAAGGAGCCGAGGCACGACTGGGGCTCCTAATGAGGCCTAGATTAGACTTTGCCAGAGGGGAAGGCAAGGCAAGAACGGCTCTGAACTCCTGTCGTCACCTGTGGTGGCTGAGCACAGACACCCCTCGCCGTCCCGGTGAAGTCAGCAGCGCCGAGCCGGGCTGGAGCCGAGCCCCGTTATCTCTCCAGGAGCGCTGCTGACAGGGCAGGCCTGGGCTTGTGCCGGGCTGCGCTCTGCCCTGTGCGCAGCTCCGCTTTCCTCCACAGCCGCTTTTCTTCAGGAGGGTTTCGTAGAATCCCAGGATATGAGGAGCTGGAAGGAACCTGCAAAGCTGATCCAGTGCAACCCCTGCCACAGCAGGATCACCAGAGCAGGCACACAGGAACACGGCCAGGGCTTTGGGTGTCTCCACACAAGGACACTCCACAACCTCTCTGGGCAGCCTGGGCCATGCTCCATAACCCTCACACTCACAAAGTTTCTATTCATCTGCAGCTTGAACCTCCTGTGCTCCAGCTTGGGACCATTGCCCCTTGTCCTGGCATTGGCCATCCCAGAGCAGAGCCTGGCTCCTTCCTCCTGACACTGCCCTTTCCCAATGGATCCCCAGGAATGAGGGCACCCCTCAGTCTCCTCTGCTCCAAGCTCCAGAGCCCCAGCTCCCTCAGCCGCTCCTCAGCAGGAGATGCTCCACTCCCTCCAGCATCTCTGTGGCCCTGCTGGACTCTTTCAAGCAGTTCCTGTCCTTCCTGACCTGAGGGCCCAGAACTGAACACAATATTCCAGATGAGGTCTTACCCAGGTTTGGGTGGCCACCAGAGGCCTGGGCTAGTTGAGGTCCCCTGTTTTGTGATGGTATGGGCACCTGAGGCCCTTGGACCACCTCTGGAGAAGGTGCTCGTCCTCCCATTGAGCCTGAGCCCCAGAGACTGTGACCTTGGCCCAGCGCAGGTTGTCCCCTGGTGCTACCCCAGAACTAATGGCAGGTGAACCCCAGCCTCAGGCTGTCTGAGATGCCACCAGAGACCGGCTGTCAGGTTTGCCCTGGCATCTCATCATGCAGTGATGCGACGTAGGGCTGCAGCCACTGCTGCTCTTAAACACCGGTGTCATCTCCACATTTGGTTGACAAGGGATCAAACAAGTCCTTGCTGCCTGTGTGTTTTAGTAGATGCTTGCTTGAATTTTGGTGGTGGTGTGGCAATAGCAGATGGGCAGGTTTCCATCTCCAAGCATGGATGGGAACTGGGCTGTACTGGTCCCAGTGCTAACCCAGGGAACCTGCTGTGGCTCTGACCACACAAGATGCACCACTTCTCTACTGCTGTCATTTGCCACGATGGTTTTGGGGCTTGCATGCAGGAAAGCGAGTAAAGACTGTGCCACATGAGCCTTGTGAGCCTGTCTGTGTCTGGCTCAGTCTGGGGGATGATATGTGGTGGTCACCTGTGCCTCTGTCTGGGTGTTGAGTGCCCAGTGTTCCCATCTGGGCTGTGTAATGGCTTGGGCTTGCAGGGGGTGCATGGTATGGGGTCCAAAAAAGGCTTGATCTGAGATTTGTGCTGTGGCCGAGGTAGCACTGCAGGCAGGTCTTTGTAATCAGCACTCTCTGCTGTACCCAGTGAAGCCAAGCTTAGATCACATCATTTCTGCTGGTCTGTGGCTCGTCACAAACTGCTAATTTTGATTGCACGGTCCGCTCCAGTGCAGCAGGCTGCCCGTGTACCTGCGGATCAGGCGCTGCCAAGGGTTTTCTGATCTCTGTCGTCTCTGTGGGCAAAGGATCGCTGCAGATGGGAAGAGATTTCTTGCACAAATGCTGGTTTGGGATTTGCTGTTAGCTCCGTGCTAAGCCTCCAGACAGACTTTGGACCAAGTTAACTGGGTGATACTTAGCTCAGTGAATTCTTTGTAAAATCTTGAACAAACCAGCAAAGACTGTCAATGGTAATCACGGTGATTAGATCAGATCCCTGCAGGGTTTCAGCCTCCCCAGAGTAAACATCTGCTTTCAATAGCGAGGTGCTGCACATTAGGCAGACTGGGCCTCAGTCCAACGGAATGTCATTGTTTACTGCTTTTCCTATGCATCTTCCTTTGCTTTTCAATCCATACCGTGCTGTACTTTTGTGTGTACCCTTCTTTTGTTTCTTTTCAGCCATGTAGTAGGAGTATGCATTGTGGTTGCTCAGTATTGAGTGCTTCTGTTGCTTGTTATTGAATGCTGGCTCCGGTGTCGTTCCAGTTAAGCTCTATGTACCTTTTGTCTTTGAAAATCAATGGAGAGCAAATTAAAAAAAGGACTAGTTTTCCTGGTACCTTTCATTTAAAACAAAAATATTGCATTTATGTTTGCTCGTGAAGAGAGAGGTTTCTAGGGAGGCCGGTCTGGGAGACAAAATATGGTTTGTGCTTTTAATAAGCATCAGGAACCGTGGGTTTTATGTTTTTCCTGTAGAAAACCTTGGGTATTTCATAGGCACTCTCATCTAAACAGAAAAACAATATTCCAGGGCATTGCCTTGTTTACAGCAGATGTTGCCTTGTGCTGCAGAGTCTTGATTTGCAAACAAGTCAAGGGTCTTGGGAATTCTCCCGAGATCTTTTGGGGGAAATAGGTAATATTAGCCACCACGGGCCATGTGTGCTGCAGATGTGGCAGTACAGCTAGGAGGAAGCACCTGAGGTGGCCCACTGCTAAAACCTTCCTGTCAGGAGCGAGGGCCGTGGTTGGAGACGGGCCATGTGTGCTGCAGATGTGGCAGTACAGGTAGGAGGAAGCACCTGAGGTGGCCCATTGCTAAAACCTTCCTGTCAGGAGCAAGGGCTATGGTTGGAGATGTGTGGTGATAGCAGGAAAAATCAGATTGAAGCAAGTTCAGACTCCGCAGGGACTTGGGAAGATGCTGAGGTCTTGTTTGTTCAAAGGCTGCACTGAGCTGTGACCCTTGCGGAATTGGATTTGCCAAAGACGAAGGTTTGCTTAAGTTCCCTTAAAACAGGAGAGAAAAAAAAAAGCAACACACTGAAAATAATTGAGTTTCTGGTGCTTTAAAAGCTTCTTAATGTTCTTCAAGTTCTTTTTTTTCTGCAAAAGTACGTCCTTTTGATTGCAGTTCAGGCTTAGCACAGTACAGTACATCTTGCCACAGAATGAGTAAATGAGCTCTGTTCTGCAGCTGCTATTGAATGACGATGTTGGAGCATGCCTTGGCTTATCAGCGAGGCTGCCTAATGTATTCCAGCCTACCTGAGCCTGCTCTGCTGCAGCAAACCCAATTAACTGTTTTGGTACCTGCTGTATGAATGGTTTCAGCAGTCATCACAGAATGTCAGGAGTTGGAAGGGCCCTGCAAAGCTGATCCAGTGCAACCCCTGCCACAGCAGGATCACCAGAGCAGTCACACAGGAACACGGCCAGGGCTTTGGGTGTCTCCACACAAGGAGACTCCACAACCTCTCTGGGCAGCCTGGGCCATGCTCCATAACCCTCACACTCACAAAGTTTCTCCTCATCTTCAGCTGGAGCCTCCTGTGCTCCAGCTTGGGACCATTGCCCCTTGTCCTGGCATTGGCCATCCCAGAGCAGAGCCTGGCTCCTTCCTCCTGACACTGCCCTTTCCCAATGGATCCCCAGGAATGAGGGCACCCCTCAGTCTCCTCTGCTCCAAGCTCCAGAGCCCCAGCTCCCTCAGCCGCTCCTCAGCACGAGATGCTCCACTCCCTCCAGCATCTTTGTGGCCCTGCTGGACTCTTTCAAGCAGTTCCTGTCCTTCTGGAGCTGAGGGCCCAGCACTGGACACAACATTGCAGCTGTGGTGTGAGCAGGGCAGAGCAGAGGGGCAGGAGAACCTCTCTGCCCTCCAACCACCCCTTCTCATCCACCCCAGGATGGCGTTGGCCTTCTTGCCTCCAGGGCACATTGCTGGCTCATGGGCATTGCTGCCACCAACAAGTTATGGGGGCTCTTCATTCTGTAGCATTTCAGTGTGCCCTGGCCATTTCTCGCACACCCCTGGCTCTCTGCAGCACAAGGAGCACACCAGGAGCTCGCCACAGCACAGCCTGGCGAGGCGGCTCATGAGCAGAGCGTGGCTCATTAGCTTTACACTCATTAGTTCCTAAAAGCCTTCTGAATCAGATTTGGGGGCATGAAGAAGAGATTTACAGTCTATCCTACCAGTGTGACAGAATGTTCCTAGTCAGAAAAAGAGAAAATGGGCCTCTCTGGACCATTCGAAGGGGTTTTATTGTTTAGCTGTTGTTTTTCAAGATGCCTCAAACTATTTGGCTTTGTGATTGTCTGTTATCTTCAACTCAGTCCTCCCACAAAAGGGCAAATACCTGCTTTTACTGAATTATTAACAACAATAGATGGAGCTTATGTATCAATGAAAATTATAGACGTTTCCCAAGGCGATTGATTTAAACGGAGTTAAATTTAGTGGAAGCTTCTACTGGTGTAATGAACGCTCATTATAGAGCCTAATGTGCTTTAAGGGCTTGAAAACCTTCTCAGTAGGGAAGTCAGGCTGCTGTTTTCCAGCAGTGGCACAGATGCTGCACCGTGGCACTGCTGTCACTGTGTCCGTACCCCACCGCTCCGTCCCAACGTGTCTAACCTTGTGGGTTTTTTCCTCTTGCAGAAGACCACCTCCCAGCCGGCTTCCCGACCATCGACATGGGCCCGCAGCTGAAGGTGGTGGAAAAGGCCCGCACGGCCACCATGCTCTGCGCTGCCAGCGGTAACCCCGACCCCGAAATCTCCTGGTTCAAGGACTTCCTGCCCGTCGACACCGCGACCAGCAACGGGCGAATCAAACAGCTCCGCTCGGGTAAGGGAGCAAAGCAAGTAAGCCTTCCCTACCTCCTCACTCCTCCTCCCTTTTCTCTTTACTTGCTGTTATTATTTTTTGGCTGAGACGCAGTTCTGAAACAAAATGTCCATTTGATTTGAGCTTTGTTTCTTTTACTATATAAACCCAGTTTTTGGAGCTGATCCTCTCTGGCAGGATATCGTGGCTTCTTAAAAGGAGACATTAGCATGGACGTGCCTTTTGGGACACCACCTGGATTCCCTCTTCGATAGACCAGCTTGACATTGCCCCAGATCCTTGGTAGGCTCAGACTTCTCACTCCCAACTCAGCAGGGCTCAGATGCTGTTAATGGGAGCACAGCACAAACCAGGACAATTTGATACTGGTTGAGATTTTACAGCCAGTGGTCACGTACTGCTTCACTCCTTACATGGACTCTGCAGCATGGTGCTCTGCTTTCCCTTGAGATCTTTGTCATTCTTGCTGTGTGACACCACGAGAATAAAAATCCAAGAAGCAGCAATTCTCTGGATTTCAAAGGAAGGTGGACACAGTTTTGAAATACACCGTTTCCTTTTGATTTTTTGTGTGTTTGATAAGCCAATTACCAGCTTTTGAAAAGCAGACGGTTGGTTCTTGTGGGTGGCTAAGAATGCACTCATTTTAGTGAGGAACTCTTGTTTTAATGCTGCACTGTTCGGTCTCCCAGGACTGTGAGACCCATTAGAGAATTAAAGAAAATAAACCATTGCTTTATTCACTGATGAAGTGCAGCTCCCCAGCGTGAGTTGCAGCGGCTGTTTAACAATGTACAGCAGCACTACACAGCAGCTTTAGTCTGCAGAAAAAAGCCCACAGTACCCTACAGGATGTACAGAAGGGAATAGAGATGGAAAGACTTGGGTCTAGAAAGGTCTCGCACTTAAATAAATCACACGCACAGAATGTGAGGAGCTGGAAGGGCCCTGCAAAGCTGATCCAGTGCAACCCCTGCCACAGCAGGATCACCAGAGCAGTCACACAGGAACACGGCCAGGGCTTTGGGTGTCTCCACACAAGGACACTCCACAACCTCTCTGGGCAGCCTGGGCCATGCTCCAGAACCCTCACACTCACAAAGTTTCTCCTCATCTTCAGCTGGAACCTCCTGTGCTCCAGCTTGGGACCATTGCCCCTTGTCCTGGCATTGGCCATCCCAGAGCAGAGCCTGGCTCCTTCCTCCTGACACTGCCCTTTCCCAATGGATCCCCAGGAATGAGGGCACCCCTCAGTCTCCTCTGCTCCAAGCTCAAGAGCCCCAGCTCCCTCAGCCGCTCCTCAGCAGGAGATGCTCCACTCCCTGCAGCATCTTTGTGGCCCTGCTGGACTCTTTTCGAGCATTCCTGTCCTTGTGGAACTGAGGGGCCCAGAGCTCACACAATATTCCAAATGCACTCTCAGAGGCAGACTTGCCTGGCCATGGTGTATTTCTGGGCACTCAAAAGCCAGTTATTACAAGTGCTGCTGCCAGGGCAACACCATCTTCCTCCTAGCAAGGTGAGCGCCTTGACACATTTCCCTATGGCAGGAGCCCTCTGCATAAATCTGATGATGCTTGGATGATAAGAAGTAGGCTTGTACTTGGGGGAGTGGGTAATGAGACATCGCTCTCATCAAAAATAGAACCCAGCCTGACACTCCTGATCCCACCTTGATGTAGCAGCGAGTGCTAATTATACTAATGCGTTTATAGCTTATGAAATTTCCCAGTGACCTTTAGCTTATCTCCCCCACAACATGGTTTAATCTTGATCTGTTTGTGCTGAGAGAAAATATCACACTTGTTAATTATTCTGAGAAGCTCTAGGAAGCAGCAGTAGGAAAGTGCACATGGATGCGTTTCACTTCGTAGCTGACTTAATCTGCATCAGAAAGTGCCACAAATGAGCAGCAAGGCAGCTCCTGATGCACTTGCTGTACGTTCTCCAGCCTCCTCCTTGCAGGCACTTGGCTGCCTCTCTACCAGCTGCTTCACAAGTTTAGTGCGATAGAAAGTTTAAAAACAATCTAGTAAACCCTGTCACTGTGGCCAAGTTTTGCTGCTTATTCGCTGTTCTTGAGCAAGATCTCAATTGAATATTTCACCTGGGATTCAAACTCTAGAGCTGGCTGCTTGCTGAAGACACAGTAATTACCAAGGGAGGTGTCAAGGGAACCTTTCAGAATTCAATGAGCAGCACACATCCTCAGACTTGTGAAAGAAATTGATTGGCTCTTTAATGTAGTAAGGGAGGTTTCCGCAGTTCAATGCAAGAGACTTCCAAATATGAGTGAAGTTGTCTTTTCAGGGACCTGGTGACACGATGCCAAGATTCACCAAGGCTCTGCTCCTCCCTGGAACGAGCAGGGAGCGAGTTTACTGCTTCTCATGGGGCACAGATTCAACCCCTGCTCGCATTTGTGGCCTTTCCCTGTATTTGTAGTTGATATGAAGTAGGGCCTGCACTTTGAAGTGCCCGAGTCCCGCTTACCTGACTGCAGTCACCCCATGTGAGCAATGCGATGGGTTGGGCAGTCTCTGATCCATTCTGCAAGGTGCTAATTGAGCTCTCCAGCCCTGTGCCATAGTGGGGCAGGGTTGTTTTTCAGAGAAAAGAGTATTTAAATAGAGACCTCATTATGCGGGTGAGTTTAATAGTTTGCAAAGTCTCTGCTCCATTAAGATAATATCTTACAGCCAGCCTGGCATATCTGCATGAATGTCAGTTTATACAATCTCAATCTAAATATATGCTCATTTAATTTCATTTAATTAAAACCCAATAAAAGCTAGACAGATGTAATATAGTTAAAATAGCTACAGCACGATGTGAGCCCAATATTGCCTATATGGAGCGTCCGACCTTCAAGGAGTACATAGTATATTGTTATTCAGAGGTACTAAACAGAGGTCAGAAAGGTCAAAGCAGCTTTGGAGTCTGACTTGAGAGGGGGTTGAGAGCTGGTTTCATTTCTTCAGGGCTCCTGGTGAGGAATAAATAACTGGAGGTGAAGCAGCAGCTTGGGAAAGGTGCTCTCTTGTGCCACTCACCGTTGTGTCAATCCTCAGGGGTCTCCAGGCAGGACTTTTTGAACTTGTGTGCAGCCAGACCACGTGCCTAGCGGGCTCTGAACATCAGTTTCTAGAGGTCTGTTCATCTTCTGTCCAGGTACCAGAGAGTTTGTGGCTTAAGACAACCAAGCCGTCATCTCAGGCTCTTTTAACCCCAGAGGAGTGGTGTTTTTGTCAGGAGCAAATACACAGTTTATCAATCTGCCCTGCATCCTCATTTACCAATTACATCCATATGTATTTTTCTCATTAAACCTTCCGACAGCATAAGTCTCTCCATTTAAAGAACGTTTTTTTCCCCTTTCACCCCAGTACATGGATCTTTCCTCCCAGGTAATGCTGAATTCTTTTTAAAGTCCAGCTCTTGGGTAGTTTTGCCAGTATGTGTTGGGCTAATTGCTCCAGAGATGAGAACACAAATAAATACATGTTTTCATCTCTCTTATCACAGATCAAGGCAGAAGCAAGGTCTCTGACTCATGCTGGTTGTACCAAAATTCTCCCTTGCTCATCTTGCCAATGCTTCCCACCGCTTTTCTGCAAATGCAGTGGCTCAGGACAGCTCCCTGCTCTCCCACAGGGTCCATAGCTTCAGTCATTGCCTCTCAGTCGTTGACACAGGATCTAAGGCCAGCTCTGGGCTGGGCTGGGAAACCTCCCCAGCATGTTAACTCATTTAAAACCTGTTCAACTGAACTGATTTTAAAACTGTCTGGACACTGTGGTATTGCAGGCGATGTACATACGAGTTCTGGCAGCAAGAATCAGTGCTGCACCTCTAACCATGTTTTAAAATCATTTGATGACAGGGCATAAAGTATCTCAACATAGATCAGATTGTACTGATGCTTCACAGTTCTTCCATAAGGGTTCTTGGATCACAGGCTCCTGAAGACTTCAAAGCCTCCTCTGATGGTGTTCGTACTTTCAGAGCTCTTGAATGTTTCCATTGAGTTTCATAGTTGAAAAATTGCTTTTCCATCTTCTGAACAAAATATCAAATTAGAATAAACAAATACTCTGAATGTTAACATACAGCTATCTTTGCTGTGTAAGGCAACTCCAGAAATTCAGGAGTTGGTGTTATCTTTCATCTAGTAAAGAACTTGGTCTTACAACAAGTACCATTCGCTTTTAATCACCATCCATTAACTGAGTTACGGATCCATGCCCTAGACCCTTGTGTGGCTTTCAGGCAATTAACTGCAAATAAAGTATCAGAGAGGGCTCTGCTAGAGACTTCAGTCGCTCACTGCCACAGAAGTGTAGGTGTCCCTAATGAAGCAGTGGGAGCCGGCTCACCAGATCATCTCGCTGCGTTTACACACTCAGAGTTACCAGCAAGGACTTCAATTTTAGTCTTGATCCTATAGGTAGAAGCAGTACTTATCTGGAAACAAGAGAAATACCCAACCTATAAGGAAGAAACTTGAAAAAAGAGGTGCCTGTCCCAGTGAAATGACAGTAACAGCCACATCCTGCTTGGCTGGTAGCAGCCAGCAGTCAGTGCCCAGCAGAAGACATCCTGCTCCCGGCAAGGAACAGCTTTGGCTCCAGACATCAGATGGGCATTGACGTGGGACAGGGTGTGTAAGGACAGCCCAAAAGAATGAGGATTGGAGAGCGTTATCCAGAAGGATCAGGAAATGGAAACAGAGATGGATGCTCTCTCAAAAAGGACCGGCCAGACGAGGGTTGAAGCAATAGCACTGCCAACCAGTTGACAACTGAAGTTTTATATCCTGGAAGAACCTGTACTGCACATCCTGGTCTTGCTGTGTGAGGCTCACACAGACTCCCAGTTGCAACTGGTGGCAAATAGCCAGGCTCTTTTGTAATCCTTTCACTTCTGGAGATACTTTCCCCTAAAACTGTGTCAGGAAGGAGTGGAAAGCTCTGTCGGAGCTCTCTGGGGTCCAGTGTTGCATTGCACTGATGCCCAGTTATGCCCAGCAAAAGCCTTGGTTTCTCTGTTTGTTGTTGCTTTGGTGTGATGTCGTGGTGGGTTAGGTTCCTACAAGAAAGTGGGGTGTTGGTAAATCTGGAGTGAGTTCGTGTCAGCAGAGTGAAGTCCCTTCTCTCTTCCACACTGGATGCAAATAGCTGGTTTCCAGTGCATTGCCCTATGTTTTGCCTTGTTTTGGGTGCCTGGCTGAGGATGTCAGGGCCAGCATCTGTTCCTGACTGAAGTGAATGTAAGGGGTGTTATTCAGTGTCTGTTATGGAGGGGAAACGTTTCTTCCTTAATGAGTGTTTCAAACCTTTCAAACCACACAAGGAACTGGATTTAAAGTTTGATCCTGTGGTGCCCTTTGCATAAAGGTGATCACAGGGCATAGGTTGGCCTCAGTGCCCATTCAAGTGGATGGACATCCATCACTTGATGGACTCCTGTGTTGGCACTCTGTGGCCCATGAACCTTGGTCTCTTTGAGGGACACCCTGAAAGGAAAACAGCCCAAGGTGCATTCTCATGTGGTATGAAGGGCGAATGGGAACTTTGATTTCTTCTGGATGATGAAATTTGGGGTCCAACAGCAAAGCCTTGTGCTCTCTCCATAATGATGTCCTCTGGGGGAAGAGTGAGTGTCTTAACTTTGCAGAGGTGAGCGAGACCCAGAACAAAACACGGCGCTAAATACAGCGAGCCTCTGTGCTGCTCCCACAAGGGTTGGCTCACATTTGGAGGTCAGGAGGGTTGGGATTTAAGGCAGGAAGAAGAAATGAGCTGGTCACACTTCTGTTTTAGGGAATCTCCTTCAAGTGTGAAGCTGATCCTAGACCTCTTTGTAGACAACTGTGTATTAGAGAAAGAGTTTAGCCTCTACAGGGAATAGATTTAAAGATTTGCTGCGAGTCTTTTGAGGTCTAGGGCAGAACAACAAACCCTGTTTCAGCCAGATGACAGAGAAGGAAGTCCTGGTTTTGCCCCTCGGGCTTGTGCTCAAAGTCATTGCCCCGTTCCCATGGGAAGTAACGCAATGTGGTGATGCTTTTCTTAATGCTGAGAACTGGAGCAGGGGGTGGGATGTGAGTGGGGAGACCAAACAGAACAAAAATATCCCTTGGCAAACTTTCCAAACAGGCAAAGAGAAATAACCCTGTTTTCCATGGCTGCGCTATTCCATACGGGTATCTGTGGGTATAACTGTTCTGTCAAGGGTAGCGATAGTAACTAAGATAGATAAATAAGCAGCAGATTTATTATTGCAAGGAGAGAGATTACCCACAGCTTCAGTCACTACAGGATCTTTCCTGATGCTTCAGTCATCTGTGGATAGAAAGCGCCGGAAAATATAGGCAGCCATAAAGTTGAAATGGGGTAATGTCATCTTGGCAGAGGAAGATGCTAAAATGAGTAGCTTGAATTGCTGCTCCCGCTTAAAGAAAGGCCTCTGCCTAAAGGAAGGGTAGTTAGAAAAAGGGTACGTATAAATATTGTAATTCCTTTTTAAGAGGCAAGTTAAACATGCTTAAAATATGCCTTCTTTGTATTTACAGAAATTCTTTTCTGTCTTTCTTTCCCATTGGGTGAACATTGTTGTGGATAATGGAATGAGCTGTAAATCTGAGATACACGGCACTCTTGTATGCATACTGGTATTTATTAATCAATACACTGAACATGATTTGACACACTGTGTCCTGTTTAACCCTGTTTTTCTGTCTGTTTAAACTCCTCAGTTTTCTTTGGTAAGTGCTTGGTATTCAGATCCTACAAATCTGCATAAAACCAACACATACCATGAACTGCCTACAGATTCGATCTGCATGAATCTCTCCCTTATACTAACAGCCTTCATATGTGCAAAATAAGACCAAGGGGACAAAAATGGGGATTAGAAGGGAGGGTTCCCTGCCAATTTGCCCAGCTGGAGCATCAAACCCTTCAATCCTGCTTGGTTATTGATTGTGCACTGAACTCAAGACACTGACCAGTGGATCCTCCACTTGCTAAACCAACCTCGATAGATGCTTGCAACAGGATAACTTAACCTCACTCCCAGAGAAGCCCTCCTTATAAGATACTCTTCATTACAGCATGTAAAATTATCTCCAGTGCCTTATAAAGAGGGTAGGGATCCCTTTCTCCAACTAGCATCCAAATGAGGCAGGATCGACCGAGGTCTGGCTAGCGTGCCATTGGTACATTACCAGAAACGACTTCGTTTCGAAAGATTTCTGTATGTAAAGTTAATTCTGCATGACACCAGTTTCTTTGCCAGAGGGAACCTGATGCAAGAGTTCTGTGAATGCGGAGAACGGCTCAAAACCGATTTGTTACGCTCTCCCCGTAGTTTGATTTCTTTAAGAGAGCAGATTTTGTCCCACTGGTCATTCTAACCTCAAAGCAAAGCTGCACCTAGCGCCCGCACCCATGCGCTTTCCACCCCCCCCTGCCCAGCCCACTCACGGTCACACAGCCCCCAGGACACCCCCTCCTTGTTCTGAATGAGGAATGCAGGGGCACTGCACCATCTTCCCAACGTGTCCTCCATCTCAACTGCTTGAACAGGGCTGTGGGCGAATGCGAGTGGCAGCCAGCAGTGCCACCTCAGCAGTGCCACCTCAGCAGTGCCACCTCAGCAGTGCCACCTCAGCAGTGCCACCTCAGCAGCTTACTTTGGCCCCCGTTCACCAGGGTGGTGGCTTTGATGGCAAGATGCAGGGCTGGATGCTGCACTCCTGGAAGCGATGAGCTTTACTAACCTCCTGAGAGTGTCACTCTGACTTTTATTGCACATCAGTTTCTTTTTGTTTTTCCTTTATTCCTGTCGCGCTAATACGAACTCTAGCTTTAAAAAAAAACAAACAAACTTTCTGCTTTTTAGTTATGATTTTCTTCCTTTCCTCTTTGTACTAATGCTTCTCTCTAATCTTATTTGCATTCAAATTACCTCACCAGGTGGTACACCGATCAGAGGTAAGAATGCTGAAATGTGCCTCCAGTTGTCACGTCACTCCATCTCCTGTCTGCCTTTGTCCCTTCTCCTCTGGTGTTTCTCATCCTCAGCTTTTACTCTCAGCCCTAACTCTGCCAAGCGCTCTCGCTCATCCGCACTCTCCCACTGGTGTGTTTCTTTTGGTTGGTTTTTTTCCGCGTGGTTTCTCGTAGACTTCATCCATCGCGGTTTTTGCACTGTTGGAAGGGGGTTATTCAACGGAAAGTTTGCAAACTGGGACAGGGTCCCTGGCCCTCGCCACTGGGGGGTCGACGTCTCCTGCAAGTCTTGCACAGTTGAG
Organism: Mesitornis unicolor; assembly: GCF_000695765.1. NCBI lineage: Eukaryota > Metazoa > Chordata > Aves > Mesitornithiformes > Mesitornithidae > Mesitornis > Mesitornis unicolor. The sequence goes on along the minus strand of NW_010164882.1, from coordinate 104,020 downwards.
GTTTTGTGTCTAGGGGGGATTTAGATGGGTTGCTTTGGTGTAAGTGTCAGGAGGTAACATTTTCACAAGAGAACACTCCAATTCTTCGCTGCTGCTGCTGCTGGGCGTGAAATTATAATCAGAAAGACATTAATTCTTGAAAGTTTGAGCAAATCTGGCTCTGGGATCAGGAGCGCCTTTGCTTGCGTTCCTCATGTTTGCCTTTCAAGTGTGCTAACCCTCTAAATGTGGCGGTAGAGTGGGGAACTGCTGCCCCAAACCCCCTTTTCTGAGCCGGACGTGCCGATGTTGCTTTGCTTTTAAGTAGATGAATCAGAAGCACTTCTGGCTGCTTTAAGCCTTCATTAATTAAACCCACTCCTGCTTTGACAGCCCGGTGTGCTCAGTCCCTGGCCGGTTCTCACAGCCTGTATGCACCAGTAATGACTTTCCAATTGGAGTGTTGTTTTTTCTAGCCTAAACACTCAAAGCTGTCCCTTTAGATTAACTTTACCGCGTTAACCAGCATTACGTGCTAAGGCCCTTCTGAATTCTCTTGTGATTTTGGTTACCCCTGTTGACTGACCCCTGGGTTTCTCGACAGAATGAGTACCACCTAAAATCAACATGACCTCATTCGTTCAGTTTTCCCCCTTCTCTCCCCTTTCCTCCCCCCCTTTTCCCTGAATCACTGCTGGAAGTTAATAATCTGACTCTTTGGAACTGGTTCTGTTGCTGGGGGTTAATGTTTTCAGCTCCCGTTAAGTGATTTTAGAGTAAATGTGAATTGCCGTTTGATGCGTATTTGCATTAAGTTGCCTCTGTAGCAAATCTGGGTCAGGGGAAAAAAGACTGCAAACCTTATTTCGCTATGAATGGGTTTATATATCTGTCATTCCTCCCTTTGGAACCCTGGAGATTGACAGCTGTGATGTTACAAGCTCCTTAAACTATTTCTTCATCTCCTGTTTCTGCTGGAAACCCTAAACCGCAATGACAGATTGAATACTAACGAGCCGGGCGCTCCGAGCGCGCAGCCATCCCGCCCTGTCTGATGACATTAGTGACTCAGCACCAGAACCGCCTGGATGCTCCATACGTCCTGCTTGGGAACCGACCGCATCTCTGTGGAAAGAACCATCCATCTCATAACACATCAGTTCCTCACACCCCCCCCACCCCAAACCCCGCTCCCCACCCCCGTTTGAGTCCCGATGAGGTATTTGCAGAATGTTCTTGACGTGATTTCAAATACATGTGTCCTGTTTGAATGTCAAAGATGACATTTCTGTGCGAGCAAACAGAAGCCACGTGCCGCTCTCTGGCTTCTCCCAGAGGATTTCTGTCAGCCTAATGCCTTTTATTTAAAACGGAGGTCATTGAATTGCTAAAGATAACGACAGATTAGATGAAAGTGCTTTTATGATGGTGAGGTTGTGTCCATGTAGAAGTGACTGTTCTGCCATGTTCTATACCCAGCTGCACTCTTGTTCCTCATTAAGGTAAGTTTGATGCTTTGGAATCCATTAATTTGGTCTGAAAGGAAGGGTGAACTAATGACTCTTAAAGAACCCTTTCGGTAATAATGTTTGGGGTGGGAAGGGGTGGTTTTGGTTTGATTTAATTGCTGCTGTGACTGTGTCGCTAGGAGTTTTGTGTCTGGATCGAGCGTTACCCAAGGCCCTCGTGCCGAGAGAGCGACCTGAGAAATTCCACCACGCGCCCCTCCAAACAGGAGGAGGTTTTTCTCTCTAAACGCCTCATTTAACCTTACCCCCGCATATTTGGTCCTTTCTGTCTAAGCCATCTCTGGCTTCCCTGAAATGGGAGGAGCTCCCATCTATAATTCAGAATCTCAGCTTGTATCTTCACTCTTTGCCCCTCCGGGACTGGCCCAGATGGTAATTTAATCTGAAAACCCCTATTTGTTCATCAGAAAGGCACGGAGCTAGCAGATGCCCATCAGATTAGGCCGTAGCTATCTGCTTCAGGTGACCCACAGATAGTATCAGTCAGCAAGGCCATGTTTAAGCAAGTTCTGCCCCATTCTTACTTTCAAAGCAGAGTATGAGATGTTCGTTTCCAGCATTTATCTGGAATTGAAACTGTTCAACATTTTGGGAAACCTGGCTGCGTTTTCCTGCCCGGGGCTGCAAGAGAAAGCAGAGCACGGTTGTGTTTCTGGAGGGTGCTGGCCTGAACAGGCATTAGATCGGATGCACATGAGGAGGTAAAGGAATATCATCATCTCAGGCATTATCCGTCTCCAGTCAGATGTGTTTGTTACTTTTCTGTCACCACAGGAAATAGCTGAGGTTCCTGTATACAGGGGTATTTCTTCCCTGCAGAGGTCTGTCTGAATTCGCTTTAGATCAGCTCACTTGGGTGTCAGAAGCTGTCTGTCTGGGAAGCCAGGTAAACACCCACATCGCCTGTATAGCTGCAGCTGAACCTTTTCCAGTCCAGAGCAAACTGGTTTAAATATAGCTCCAGTATTTCAACACTATCCTGCAAGCTGGAGCATAAAGCTATCCTGAGCGATTAGAGGAAGCGAAAAGATTCTGCTGTCTCTTTTTTTGAGGGTGTGTTTGTACATTTGATTGCGCTCTGTACATGAGAGGATTTTTTTCCCCTGTTTCTTCAGCTTTTCCAGTCACAGAAAAAGGTGAAAGGAGAACAATTTTAAAATGAGAAGATATGCTTGTAGAAGCAGACAGTGTCAGGGGGAGGTTGAGTAGAGTAGTGCCTGGAAATGTTTGTAATGCCATGTTGCTCGCTGTCGGCATTCGGATTGACTCGTGTCCCTTTAGAAGCACACCAAGACACTGCTGCGCGCTTGACAGTGCTGTAGTTTGGCTTCTGATGCAGAGTCCCCTGAGGTTTCCTGTGCCTGTTGGTGAGAGATCAGAGCATCCTGAAACTGTCCGAGAGGAGGCCTGGTGCTGCCGAGCACGCTGGGTCTCCCGTCCTCCCTCTCTGCCCACGTCCGGCTCGGTGGCAGCGGCGAGGTGCCATCAGCAGCCGCCTCTGGTGCACGGGAGAGCCATTTCTCAGCAGCTCTGCCATCCAGAACAGGCCCCTCGCATGCCAGTCACCGGCCCCCCAGGCATAATGACCATAATGAGCGCTAACGTTGGAAAGATATTTGTAGTTATCTTGTTTTGCATAATTGGCAGGGCTGATGGCTGGTGGAGCCTAGGTGCAGTCCTCTGTTACAGCTGGGAGATGCTGCTGTTATATATTACAGAAATAGTGAACATGGGAAATGCTTATTTCCATTATTAGTGACTCTCCTGTGGGGTTTTGGTGTCTTTCAGTTCTTTCACAGCTCCATGGCAAGCGCTGGTTATCTCAGACAGCAGCCAGGGTGTCAAAGTCCAACTCCCTCATTCCCAGGACTTTGCGGTGTCTCTTTCTCCACTGGGTCCTTGTTTGGTCTGGGCTTGGACCAGATTTTATTAGGAGGGTTCTACTTCTCTAGGAGAGAACTTTTAGCAGCAGGGGGATTGGGACCCACACCTGAGCGCTGGCTGAAGGGGTGACTAAGGATACTGCTACAGGAAAGGTCAGGCGGTGTTTCTGTGGAGGAAGCTGATGGGAGGTGGGGGGAAAGAGAAGGAGGGGAATTGGGGTGGCAGGATGGTCCAAATTGACCTGTTTCCTGAGAGGAAGGGCCCTGGTCAGGCAGCTGGGTTCATTAACAGCCGGGTTCCAAGTTCTTTCCTTAGAGGAGTGCAGTGCCTGCAGCCTGGTTCCCCTGACTCCTGGGTACTTTTGTTCCATGTCTAATTTTATGAGCAGGGCAAAAGGTCAGTCCCCACCTCAGAGCCGAGGGGGCTGAGGCTGCGAATGCCCTGCTAGAGAAACGGAGCCTTTCCCATTGCTGAGGATGGAGCTCCGACCTGAATAGATAGAGATGAGCATTACCCCGAGAGCTGCTGTGTCTCTCTGGGAAAAGAGAGCACGAGCACCCGGTGAGCTACAGAGCGGGATTTCAGCGAGATCAAATTGTATGGCAGCTTGGAGCTTTTTACATTTGGTTTTGTCACCTGGAGGAGCGAGTGACAAGCCCTCTGTGGCACAACAGTACCCAGCGCTGCCAAGACGCGGCCCTTATCAGGACCTGCCTTCCCCATGCTCTGTGCAGGGCACTTTTTAAATGCTTCTTTTAACCACTGTCACTTCAGCTAATGATTCTGCCGGAGCACAACTATATTTGAATAGATAAGTATCTTGGAGAGCTGCTACCGAGGCTGCTGTCTGTGCCTGAGTTTAAAGAGCAAAAGAAAAAGCTAGGAGAGGAGGGAAGGGACTGGCAGGGAGATACCAGCAGGGAGTAAAGAACCTGTAAGGGATGCTTGTCAGTCAGCAGGGCCAGCTCCTGCCCTCAGCCCCAGAAAGCTCTGCCTTGTCACCGCTCTCCCTGGCACTGGAGAGCAGCCAGGGGTTTTTCTCAGGAGCTGTCAGCTCTCTGATAAGCCAAGCTGTATTATCAGGAGCAGATCTGAGCCGCGAGCGAGACTGACGTGACATGGCAGCGTGGTGAGGAATGGCTGCCCCTCTTCTCCTGGAGCCCTGCTGTGCTTCAGGGTGCTTGGGGGGCAGCGGTGCTCAGCAGGGGGAGGTTTCGTTCTGATGCACGCACAGTGCTGCAGAGCCCCACAAGCTCCCAAACAAGCTGTTCACTGCTCCTCTCTGTACACATATGCCCATCCTGATGGTGTTTGGTCCTCATGCATGCACTGAAGCCGTGCTATCTGGGTGCACGTCAGGACTCAGCCATGCAAGCGAGAACAAAGCACCTGGCACCGTAGCACTCGAGGAGCCCCTATGAGAAGTCTGCAGTAACACCCTGTGTGAACAAGACCTTACTCAGCAACTTGTGCAGCATAAATCCCAAAGTAATGAATAAAAGTAAATCAGCCTTCCTAGCCCTGGTTTGCAGAGGCGCAGAAGATTACAAGATGAGATGTTGACAGGGCTGGGAATAGAAATTGGGTCCTTTGCACTTGTCAAAGCAAAGAATTCACTGCGCTTTTGAGGAGCTTTGGATGCGGCTTCCGTGAACTTCAGGGGAGGAGGAGCTGCTCAGGTCTCAGCTCTTCCTTTCCTGCAGCTCCTTGTGTCCTGTCCAGCCTGGACTTGAACCCTCCAAGAGATGAAGCTATTGCCTTTCTCTGGGTTGACTGAACTATGGCCTGGGGCATTTTACGCTTAGGGGGTTTTTTCAAGGCTCAGATGCATTTATGTCTCCAGCTTTCTGATCCCAGCAATGTCTGAGCTGCTTGGCTTTGTTCATAAATCTCTGTACCCTGAGATGCCCTACACTTCCCTGTATCTATCACTTAGTTGTGGGTTGTCCTTCAGAAACCCCTGTAGTCCCACTGAGTGCCATCACTTTGCCATAATCCTTCCACTCTCTGCTAGCTGTCACCTATACTGGGGGATCTTTATGTTTGCCTAATGATGATTTATTGCAGTAACTGATTTCTTCCTGCTTCAGTTGAGAGTTTTACATTCTCCTCCTCCTGAAATCTGGGTTCTCTCTTGCTCCTGATGCGCCACAGTTTGAATACTTGTGCCAACCAGATGAAACCAGAGCCTCTTGCCCAGTGTCCCTGGGCAGTTTGACATGTTACATGTTTATAGTATGATTCTAGAAATTGGTTTGCACTGGCTGCAGAACTGGTGGGCAGTAATACCAGGTATCAGCAGCTTCCCTCTTATCCTTCATCCTCTTATTCTTCATCTTCTTATGTTTCCCTCTTCTCTCTCCAGCTCTGATGTTGAAGTCCCTAGAGATAGCAAGATAGTTTGACCAAGCAACACTTAAGAGGCATGGTGATCACAAGTATAAACCGTATAAAAATACCAGTGATCTGTATTAAGTGGCTAAAAGTGGTGTATAAAAGGTATGTGCTCATGGCAGAGTTATCTAGGGATCTTACCTTTTTCTATGCAGAAACTACTGCCTGTCACCTGAAGCTGGCTCTACTTTCAGCCCAGCCAACTGATGAGGGCTAAATCAGAGATAGGCTCTTCCTTAGGGGGATGACATCCACTCTTTTTTGTTGGTTTTTGGGTTTTTTTGAAGTTTGGCTATGTTTTGTAGCAAACAGCTACTCCCAGCCAAGCCTGCTGCAAGCACTCGGCGTGAACTCTGCAACACATCAGTAACGAGCAGAAATTAAGAAGGGAATAATATATGGTGAGTTCCAGGAAAATCTTCCTGACAGAAAGCATAACTAGGCTGTGGCATCAATTCCTTGAGGAGAAGCGGTGAAAGACCTATCACTCAGCACATTTAAAATGGGGTTGGACAGAACACAAGCACATTTCCAGCAGGGAGCAATCCTGCCCTGGTCCCCAGGGGTGCACCACATAACCTAATAGGTCTTTTCCATTTCTAGATTCTCTGGTTCTCAGTGTCTTGTCAATGCAGGGAAGCGTCCTCCTGCTCCACTGCCTGTCATGCTGCTGTCTGCTTGCAGATATTTTTCCCAGGCAGCACAGAGAAATTCAACTTCCTCTCTGAATTAAGCAGCAGTGCTCTGTAGGCTTTGTCCTGTGGGTGTCCAGAGAGCACTAGGGAAAGGTGGCAGCTCCTTTTGTTAGTAGGTGGAAAGACTTCTGCAAACAAGCTTTCTCTGTCTGGCTGAAGCCTCATTTCTAGCACTAATGCAACAATAGGGAGGGCTCTGTACATCATTTTTATTATATGGCAGAACCCAGGGAAGTTCATTTTTCCCCGTGACTTATGGACTTGTGCTGCAATCTCAATTTATCCTTCTAAATAATGTAGGTGGCAGTGGTTGATTCACATTAGTTTTTCTTCTGTTCTGATGATATGAAAAACTGAGTTTGACCTCTGCAGCTTGAACCAGCAAGAAGGGAGAAGGCAATTTCGCCAGCTATTCTCAGTGCCACTCTCAGTGGTCGTTTTGAACCGTGGCAGGCAGAAATGAGTTCAAATCCTTACAAGCAAAGGGGTTAATGTTTTCTTTTAGATCAGTATATGGCTCGTGAACAGAGTTCCCTTCTTGCAGGCAGTCCTAACCAGCAGAACCTGAGCATTTGGAGGCGCTTTAAAAACTATTCCCACGTTGCCTGGGGGAAGCAGGCTGAGCACCAGCCGCTTCGGTGCCTGGCCCACGGCCGTTCCTCCTGCAGTGCCAGCTGCTCTCATGTGCATCCTGCTTCTTTCTTCCTCTGCATCTTTAAGTCTGCATACAGACCCAGTTCAGGGAGTTTACACGTGACCGGTTTTGCAGTCATCTGTGCTAGGCAAGGCGTTGGGTGAAAGGCAGCGTCCCAGGCTGAGCAGTGCTGGACAGCAGTGGAATAGGGTGAGCAGAGGAGAAAACCACCTCCAACCGGTGCTCACTTCCACATCGTAGGCGCTCCACAAGTTCCCCCTGTAAATTGCTTCTCTGGTGATTATTGCAGTTACTTGGATGAACCCTTCATGCATCTGGCACCTTGGGAATGGGATCAGACCCCATCCCGAGGAAACCACATCTGGGCCAAGCAACTGTTCCTCACCCAAAACTGGAGGAGCAGGCACTGCCTGGGCAAAGGGAGGGTGGCTTTCACGCGAGCGCTGGGTGGCAAACTGGGTGTGCTGCGTTGGTGTGTGCATCTGTGATGTCTCGGACTGAGTTTCGAATCTTTTTGTGTCACACATAATAAAACCTGAAAGGACGAGGAGATCACTGGCGTGGAGGAGGCTGACAAGAGGCAAAGCGTTTCCTCAAGAAGGAGGTGTCTGCTGGACGGGGGTGGTGAGGTGGGAGAGCTGGGGCTCCACCAGTGCCTGCAGGACGGTTGCAGTGTGTTGAGCGCTTGCTAGGCTTTGTGTGCATCGGATGAGAAACAAGCAGCTGCAGTCAGTGTGCTTCGTGCTCGGCTGTTTTGATTAAAGGCTTATTAAAGGTCCTTTTATTAGACAGGAGTCCCATACGAAGCTGTAATTAATATGTGTGTGAACGTATGTTGTTTTCCTTTATTGAAGCAATGAATATAAGTGGTTGGGGCGGTTGGAAATACATCAGCAACTGGTTCCCTGTGCATTAAAAATAACAATAATCAATTTTACAAGCTTCTAACAGCAGACTGGGTACCTTTTGGCTGCATGCTGGTACCCTGTGGGTCCAGGGAACATCACGATATGTTTATCCAGGAAGATGCTTTAAAAGCGTGGGGCATGGCCTTCCTTTTCTGAGGCTGGCTGTTCAATCACCAGAGTTGCCATAACCTGAGTTGTCTCTGTCATCTTGTTTGTATACAGGAGCTCTGCAAATAGAGAACAGCGAGGAGTCAGACCAAGGGAAATACGAATGTGTCGCAACCAACAGTGCAGGAACGCGCTACTCTGCCCCAGCAAACCTTTACGTTCGAGGTAAGAGCAGCTTCCACCCAAGGGGGTCACTCTCCTCCTGCCCAAAATGCTCTATGGCTCTCAGTGAAGGAGCGTGTGCCCTCTTTCACACTCTGTGGCTTCTGTCATACGGCCTTTTGCTCAAGAAACCTGAAAATTCTTTGGACCACGTTGGATTTGACTCCCATTTCAGGAAACCCGGTTTTGCTGTTTATGTGGTGTTGTGTAAAATGCTGAAATACGAGCAGAATTGGAATTCCTTTCTCCCTTGAACTCCTTAACTTTGTATCGTAGTTATTTTAATTGGGTGCCTAATCCTCTTAGTATAAACTAACTTTTAGTGGAAAAGCATAAAACCAGTCATGCTCTGATGAGCAAGAGGTGCTCAGCTATAGGTGAGCTGATGTTTCGGCCTCTGCTTTGGAATGTGTGTCTTTAAAAACTGAACAGCGTTTTGGAGTTGTCTTAATCCATCTTACATGTATCAATGATTGAGCCTCGGGGTATTAATGGCTCACACTGGGAACGGGCTGGAAATCAGCTGCAATTCATGTAAAGTGATTTTTCTGATGGTTGTGCTATGTTGCTAATTTAAAACTGTTCTCAACGTACCAGAATAACTAGGTTTTACATTAGGACAGTCTCCTGCTGGTTTCCTTTCTCTACATTAAAGGTGTTTGAGTTAGCTTGGAGAGGAGCGAGGGCTAAATTCCCTGTAGGCTTTCTGTTAATTTTGACAAGAGAGAAATGTGCTGTTTCGTATGAAACTCTGTGTAACCAGAGCCAGTGGTCGGGAACCCCTGGGACATGCAGTTATGGATTTTCCCCAGAAGAGAAAGAAGGCTCTTGTGCTGGTGCAACCCGTTGTTTGTTAGGAAGTTAGGACCAGATTTGATTTCCACATAGTAAATCAAACTGTCTAATAATTAAATCTCATCTTCATTCCTTCCTTCCTCTGTTCTGAAGAAAGAAAATACAATCTTAAAGCTGTATGTGCATTGGTTAGTGTGGAAAGAGGACATGAGAATGATTAAGTCTTCACAAGCTGTGTGTTTGCTTCTAGGAGTGGCTCCTGGCATTGTTTCCTTTGCTCATTCTGGGGGACTGCCTTTTTATTTTGCAGCGTAATTTGGATTATGAGAGTCTTTGGAAGACTGAAGTATCCAATTAAGCATATTCAGAAGATGAAGCTGTATCTATGCAATGGAATCACTCATTTCACTCTCACAATGTAATTATGGATTACTTTAAACTCCCTCTGTTCTCACAAGTTCATTTTTCAGGCAAGCTGTGCTAAAACTTATCCCAGATTGTCACTTTGCACTCGGAGGGAAAGGATCCTAGTCCCCAGGCTGCTGCTGTTGCATAGCTTTGTGTGGATACCCAGCTGCTTTGCTGCAGTATTTGGGATGCTTTTGCTCCCTGTGACACACTCAGGCTCTCGATGCTCTGTTTTCTGTAGAGGTGCGGCTGCCAAAAGGCACAGGAGCTTCAAGTGGTAGAAAAACCTCTATCGACTTCCTGATTTCTTGCTAATGACTCTTCTTTATTCAGCAAGGGAAGCCTGGGGAGGGTGCTGGGTTTTACACCAGCAAGGTTTGTCTGTCCTGTTTGGGCTAGGACCTTGGATGGTTTGCACACCAGAGAGGATCCTGATGTTCACCTATTCTTAGACATATGCTTTGCTGTTAAATGGCATTTTCTTGCACATAAATTTTTGGAACAAGCATTTTTATTGCATATAATCTTTACAATGTCGGTCTCGAACCTGTGTGATCCTGATAAAGCCCTGCTGTATATTTAAGACAGGATACCCCATAAATTATTGTCAGATGAAATTCACTCTGTAGTAGGTTCTGGATGGTATTTGTGCTGACGGTTTCTGGTAGCAAATGTTCTACCAAAAAAAAATACATCATTACTATATTAATTAACGACTTCAAAAAGTCAAACAAAGAGCAGTATTTTATTTATTTAACAAGCAAGGGAAAAAAATGAAAATATCTTAATTTCTCAGGTCTGGGCTGCAGAATAAAAGGATCCCTGGTTTTTCTTCTTGTGATAGCCCTACAGTGTTGTCATTAGCCGGATCAGTGACTTCCAGTAGGGTCTTCAGAAAGTGCCTGCGTCTTTACTAGAGAAGACATTAATTAACACTAAATTACAGTGGAAATTAAGTGTGTCGGCTGCATGGTGGTTTCATAGTGATTGACCTCGTTGTGGTGAATACCCAGGAAGTCGGCCGCTTTCTCAGAAAGCCTGGCTGACTCCTCATTTCCACCCTGTGTAGTTCTCAGGCCCGTTGTTTTTTTAATAGTCCAAATGTTTGTTTGTCTCTTGACTCTCGGGGTTGATGTTTTTGATCATGTCCTCCCTTTTTCTAGCCTGGCAGGTAATGCTTTGTGAGAGTGCTGGGTTAGAAAGCACTCATTAGCATCTTTATCTTACTGTTGGTGCTAACAAAGGCAGATGCTGGGTGCTGAGGAGGAGTATCCAGGCACTGCTCAGGGCAGTTCTTCCTGTATCAATGGAAGAACAGGAGGAGGAGGAGGAAGGAGCAGGCTGCACCAGTGCTTGGTCTCTGTGAATCCTTCAGAGCCAGCGCTTCTGCACAGATGGACTTCATTAAAAGTTAAAAAATGTCCACACCAGGGATTTGTAAAGGAAAATGGATGCATTTTCCTTCAAGCTATTATCTTCATCTTACGAAGTGTGCTGGAGAGCAACCCTCATAAGCCTTCTGCTTCTGGGCTGACAGGTCTACCTGTCTGCTGCTGCAGAGATGGGGCTGGGGACCAGCGCTGGGAGCTGACTGCCCCCACTGCTGCTCTGCAGCCCTCCTTGCTTGGAGGGTGGCAGAAAGCATCCAGACCATCAGAGGAGCAAGGACAGAGTGAAAGCAAGGGCAGGGAGCATGCCAAGGAAAGGTGGCTATCTGGGAAATAGCAGGGACTTCAGAGGGGACACAGCAACATGTTCCTATCCTGCCCTTTCAGCGTAAGCACGCTTGCCAGCGCTGGTCTGGATGAAGGAGTGCTCATCCATTTGTGGTCCATGGTTACATCTACCCCAGTACAATGATTAGATCTGGGACTCTATGGTGCTGCGGGGAGAAGGGAAGGGGATAGAAACATATGGAAGATGTGATTCCTCTAATCCAGAGAGCTTACTGTCTAATTTAGCAGCAAAAATCCGAGAAGTTGATTCAAGACATACAAGAAATTGATTTAAGAGTAGAAGGTAGATTGGACCTCGTGTGGAAGAGGAAAAAAGAGGTGGTGTCATTTCATCGTGCTCACTGGGAGTATAGAATAATTGCACTGGTTCACCTACACTATTGGGTTTTTTATGAATACATTTCACTCTTCATTTGCCTACAGCTTCAGGGACATTTGCACAAAGAGGAGCATTTTCAGCAAAAAAATCTTGTCCTGTGAAACGCCATTGGAGGTGGTGGCCTGCGTGGTGCTCCCCTCAGTAGGGGCACTGTTATTTGACTCTCTCCCTGTGTGAGAGGTTTCTTCTGCCCTTCTCTTTCTCTACACATGGCATTATTTTTTTCCTACTTCAATGAAGCAGATGAACAGAAAGACCATGTATAAGAGTATCCTTATTAATACACTGTGGAGTTCACTAGGTGCATTCCCCAGAGCTGCTTACAGCAGCGAGCGATGCAGATGCTATTAGAACAGCACTTATTGGAGCATCGGCTGCATACTTCCCATTAAATGAGAAATCTGCTGCCTAATTTTCACTGAAGTCCTACTTTTCAAGCCTTCAAGGCGCAGCCCAGTGGGGCATGTGCAAGTTCCCTGGCCCATAATGCTACACATGCTGTAGAAAAGCAGCTGCACGGCTGCTTTTAAAGAAAGACCATTGGAAACTGAGTTGTCTCCTGTGTCCCCAAATTACAAACTGCTAAATCAGACCGCAGTGAATAGAAATTACTGCAAAGATCTGTGCTTTCTTGATCAGCTTTCTGAGAGGCCAGGCTGGTATTTCATTTGGCAGCAGGGAAACTTGCTTGGAGTCTGAGGTTTTTATTTGCCAAGTTTCACTAAGGAGCCATCGCCCAAAATGAAACGAGGATTGTGGCTCTGTCCCTAGCAGCGATTCTCTGGCCTCTTCAGGGTTTTCCAGTCGGGGACTTGGCGGTGGCTTAGGCTCAGACACGGAGGGAGCTCACCGAAATGGCTACTTGCAGCTACATGATGCTTACTGCGGTGGGGATCTTGTGTAAATAATAATAATTCTGAGTGACTGACACGGGCCTGGAGCCACAAGACTTGAAGCCTTTTAAAAAAGGACATTTTCTGCTTATGTAATATTAAAGCAGCTAAAATAGCAACAGCAGTCAAAGCTTGAGGGTATTGCCGGGAGAAAAGCAAAAGCTGAGGACAGTGGTCAAACGGTCAGCAATCAGAACTGCAAAATGTCTAAATAACTTTATATGTTTGTGTACAACCCACCAACATCCACACTTCTGGCAGTGTGCTCTGTGAAACCTGCCTCTCGTCAGGGTTGATGGGGTGACATGACTTGACCAGAGAGGGGCACTGCCGCTGCTCGGGGGCCTGGCAGCGATCACAGACAAGCAGAGACTTGTGAGGGAGATGCCTGGATGACAGGAAACACAAACGGGCACTTGAATCAGGCTGGATGACCCAGACACCTGCCCTGGACCACCAGAAGAAGCAAAACCAGGCTGCGATGGAGGCCTCAGAGTAACTGCAGCTCAGCAGTACATGGCTGAGGAGGGCTATGGGTCTGAAGGGGCATGATTTCCCTGTCTAAACTCTGCAGTCCTGACCTCAAGCCACTGCTGCAGTAGAGCAGTGCAACACAGAGCAGTGCCCCTTTGATGAAGGAAGTGCACTCATTTTTCGGTATTTTTAACTTCATCCCCTCAAACCCCCGGGTGCTGCTCTGTGCTGAAGCGACTGCTGTGGCTGTAGCAGGAGCAGATGCACCTCGGCCAGTTGTGAGCAGGCTGGGGTGAGCGCAGCCAGGGGCACAGCGGGGGCTGCACAGCACTGGGCACCAGCAGACGTTTGCTGCTCAGCCAACGCTGCGGCTCACACTGCTGCGACCGTGTGTGTCCTCGTCCTGGAGCTGCCTGGCTTCAGAGGCACGTTTTGTCTTCCCCACGTATTACTATGAATATTTTTGGTCATATTTTCTCCTGGGCTGAAGCGTGTTCATCATTAAGTGTTTCCGTGAGCACTTTGCTATGCTGTAATGGTAGTAATGATGACGGTTTAATAAATAATTGTTCTCTGTCATTCTGCTAGCACATTTCACCTGAAGGCTTCGATGTCCCTTTATAAAACTTGACTAAATAACCTTAACAGTTTTATTCCTTGCAAAGTCCTTTGATGGTTACAAGTGCAACACGAGGCTCGAGCCTGATTATTCGTAAAACGACCTTTATGGAAAACAGGAGGAGAGTGGATGGTGGCTCAGTGCATGATAATGCAACACAGAAATGGGCTTGGAAACAGATCTCCCCTCCTCCCCGCATGACCTGCACAGACGTCTGTGGAACAATTAGGCCTGCGTATCTGCCGACTAAATGTCCATTCCCTCCCCTTCCGTACCCACTTGCACAAAGGGTTAGGAAATCCATCGCTGGTGCTCTGAGATTTTCTGCTCTTAATTGAATTTGTGCATGCGTGTGTGTGCACTGTGAATGGGAAAAGATGGTCGGGTGCCCTGAGCGTCCTGTCTGTCTCTCCAGGATGGAATATACTCATCACTGTGGCATGAGGACATTGTTCATCCCGTATAATGGGAGGTTGTCTTATTCTCATGTAATCTGGCGTAAAAAAGACAATCTGGCCCTTTGTTCCTCTAGACCTCTCAAAGCCGTAAAGGATGAAATTTGATTTATGTGGAGTCCTTGAGACACAAGATGTGCTTTTGGAGATAAGCAGGAACAGGTTCATCCCCCTCTGGGTTTTTGTTAACCTCTGTGTCTTTTGGATTCCAAAGTGTCTGGGTTTGCTGTTATATTAATGCCTTGCGTAGCACCGGGTTTTTAGCCCAGGACAGACGCTGGCAGTTCCCAGCAGAATTGCAGAGCCGATTGGGATAATGAACTTTCTTGTTGCTTTCGGGAAAGTATTAGCTTCCCACTCTGAAAAGCCTTAGAAATGTGCTCCTCTGTTCGAGCTGGTGATCTAAACCCATACCTGTGCATTGGTATCCTGGCCACAGCCCCCTGTCTTGTTTCAGGGAGCTGATGCCCGAGAATACACAAAAGCAGAGCCTCCCATAAGCCCAAACTCCTTCTTCCTGCAGCAAGCTGCTGTGGTTAAGAGTCCTGCTGCTGCTGTGTAAGACGAGCACGTCTGTGGCAGGGTAAAAAGCCAAATTCAATCGGCATGGGAATTTCTGCCTACAGAGTGCTGGAGCCGTCTGACAGTCAGGACTGGCAGACGCGTCTGTGATACGGCCTCGCTCTTTGCTTCTTGGCTCTTTCAGCTTAGATCTCAAAAGGAGCCCTGTTTTATACCTTCTGGAGTTTGCTATCCTCTGGTGGGATTTCTGCCATGACTTGACTTGCTTTGGCTTGCACATGGGCTGGTACATTCAGGTTAAGTGCCAGGCAGCTCGGGTTCATGTGGGAGCACGGCAACGTGCAGAGCGAGCCGTGGTGTCCTGCACAGGGGATCCCACAGGTAACCCCAGCCCTAAATCCTCGGTCCCTCCGTGGGGGGCAGGTGTTATTTGCTGTCACTGCTCAGAGTTGTATTTTGTAAAGATATTTTGTAAAAAAAGCTGGAAACCTGTTGGAAAAACGTGCCGCTTTGGAGTGACATGGATAGAGAACTGGAGATAAAGGAGAATGTGAATGGGATCTGTAAGGAGATGAAACTTTCAATTTACCATTTATCAGGTTTATCTCAGATAAAGCAGCAGCTGCTTAAGCATTAAATAAAGGGAAAGGAGAGAGAACTTTCTGCCCAGGTGTTCCCTCTTGCCTTACAGCTGTTCCAAAATAGCCTGCTACTGGGTTTTATTCCCCATAAGCCACTAATATAATAAGCGATTAAGAGATAATCCAGCAATTAGTGACAAATAGCAAGCCCCAAACTCGTTCTTGTTTGACAGACCAGAAAGTAATCTGTTTGAATTAGCGTGTTTCACATGTGCCTCCTCACCTTTCCAACTCTAATCTGAAGTGTCAACACGTGGGGAAAGCCACTGCCGGAGCCCGCTGCTGTCTGTGCACAGTGCAATTAATTCCGGCGGGGCTCCCCAAAAGAGAGCTCCTGGCTGTTCCCCAGCTGCAGCAGCACCCCTCTCCCTGCCCATGGGCACACCAAGGGGCACTGCAGCGAGTCTCCTTGGTGTGGTTTGGGGCCATGAGCCTCCCCAGGGCTCTGGAGCTGCTGCCCTTCCACAACAGGGATGGATGCTCCCATCTCTGTTTCACCCACATCCCGCAGTCTTACACCCTTCACCAGCCTCTTGCTGCTCAGTCCAGAGTCCAAGTGGGTGTAGGAGGTTGGTCCGTGCCTGCAGCACTTGGAGTTAGTGCTGCTTTCCAGAAATGCAGCCGTTTTCGGGTACGCCTGCTTTGCCAGAAGCAAACCCTGGTTTCCCTGGTGGTCTGCCCTTCCTGAGCAAGGACAGGAAAACCAATCTTCTCTGTTGGGAAGAGCTGAGCAGAAGGCAGAAACCCCTTGGTGTCTGCCGAGGCCGTGCAGATGTGATACGCTCCATTAGATTAGGAAATAAAGTGGTGGCTTGGGAGCAGCAATAAAGAGGTTCCCTCCCACTACAAGGTCTCGCAGGGTTAAATGAGCCTTATGTTAATGTTTTGTGGACCAAGAGGTAAACCCTCTACCAGAGGAAATTTGGACCTGAAGCTAGGGCTGTTTGTCTTGAGGATGTGCAGGTGGGGGTCCTGATGTTCAGGGCTTGATGTGACCCTCACGTATGAGCCAGTTAAGCTCTGAGTTGGCTGGTTCTGGTCCCCTGGTATCAGTGCAATTGAAGAAATGTGAACAACTGCTTAAACTCGCTGTTTTTCCTACAAGCTTCACACTCTGTAGGCCACTGTTGTAGCTGTTATTGGCAGTTTGTTGCCCGGTCTGTACCATGTCAGTGTTGGTTAAAATCCTGTCTTCTGATCCCTGGAAATGGCTCGCTGTACTGTTGCACTGTATAATGCCACATGCTGTTCTCTGATTTGCAGTGTTTCTGCTGGAAAGCAAATTCCTCCCCCCACCTTCTCCTTCCCCCATCAGAACTGTGACTCATAAGCAGTCTTTAACTATCAAACCCACTTCTGTATTCTCCCAGCGAGGGTTCGGTTACAGCTGATACGCCACAGATCTGTAGCTTGAGTGAGGTCACTCCTGCTAGAGAAATAAGATCTCCTTTGTCTATAAGGAAAATGCAACTAACCTTCTACTGTCTCTCCCGCAGGAACAAAATCTGGGACCTGCTCAATTCCCTCGGGGTGTTTTTGTCCTTCTGATTTCTTGTCCATCTCTCACTCGCAGCACAGTGTACCCATAAGGCTCTCCCGAAACTGAGCCCAGCTGAGCCTGCGCATGTCTGTCACTTGCCTA
This sequence comes from Mesitornis unicolor, assembly GCF_000695765.1. Lineage (NCBI taxonomy): Eukaryota > Metazoa > Chordata > Aves > Mesitornithiformes > Mesitornithidae > Mesitornis > Mesitornis unicolor. Next base: position 87,082 of record NW_010164882.1, on the reverse strand, counting down.
ATACCTCTCTGCTGCATTTAGCTCTTTGTTTGGAGAGGGGGAGCAGCTCTTCATGGTAGAAGATTTTCCATTCACCACTCGGAACATTCCTTTCATCCTTGATAAAATTCGGATCTACACACTTGTTCTACCCAGCGTGTGGTCAATGGGTTTAAAGTGCCTTTGCCATCGTCTTTAATAGCCGGAGTGGGTGTGTGGGAGCACGTCAGTCCGTGTGATGGCTGGAGTCCCTTTCTGTGTGTGAGTGTTTTGCACATGTCAATGTCTCTGTGCTTCCAGCCCCCGGTCCGGCGCGGGGCCGCCCCCCGAAGCGCCCTCCACATGAGTACGTGTGGGACGCGCGGTCCCCTGCGCCCTGCGGTCAGGGAGGCGGAGGGGCCGGCCCCGCTCCAGGCCAGAGCCGAAAAATGCGGCGCGCTGTTGTCCACGGCACAGAGCGGTGTGTGTGTGTGTGCGCGGTGGGAAGTCATGGCTGACCTGTGTAGTCTTGTCTTGTCGTTTCAGTGGTGTGCGGACAGATGAAGCTTGGCCTGTTTTTACTCTCTGTGTTTTTCCTTGTCTTTTTTTATTCCCTCCTCATCTTCATCGCACTCTGCCATCAAACAAAACAAACTTTCATCTCTCAGATCAGCGAGAAGGTTGGTCCTTTTCACTTCTTATCCATCTACAGTACGCCACGTCAGATGGGACTTTTCCAGTAGGGAGAGGAGAGCCATCCCCAAAAGGGGAGGGGGCCGTGCAGACTCTGGCTCCCTTCCAGGCACGGCCACAGTGTGCCTGACGAAATCTGCTTACTGTTTGCTGTGACTCTGGTGATGGCATTGATACTTTGCTCGCATGCTTTTGTTGCTTGAGATTTAAAATGCACAGAATGTGTTTTGCATGCAAATAGCAGCCAGGGCGGTGTTGTTCGAAGGCAGGGTGGGAAGAACTGCATGCTTACTGTATGTGTGGACCTCCTCTAACCCACTACCTGTGCTAGGTGCCAGTCTAACACCTCTCAAGTGCTGCTGCTTTCTGGCCAGAGATCAAGAGCAGTCTTTGGGAGCGGAGATCAGAATGACCTCCAGTTCCTTGGCGAGCTGCTGGGGAGAGCAGGTTCCTCAATTCCTCCTGCGGCTTTGAAAGTTTTAACTTTCTCTAGCGGCAAAAAGCTCACTTTTGATCTCGGCTGGAGAAGAACCCGGCGCGCTGCCCTCCCTCGCCACGGGGCAGCAGGAGCGGCTGGAGGAGAGATGCAAGGCCCTTGTGCTGAGGCAGCTTCCCTGCTCCTCAGCTCTGGGGGCTGCCAGCTCCCCACACTCCAACAAGGGTCCTTTCTGCCTCTCCCTTCGTTCCTGGGGTTTTGGCGGTGGTCCCAGCCTTACTGGGATGGCTCAGGGCACCCCATGATGACCTGCACGGGAGGTCATAGCCACTCAGCAAAACCTGCTTTGCGCTTTGCCCTGCTCCATCCCACTGCCCTCAGAGCCAGAGGTGAGTAAAGGACAACAGCGAAAGGCAACTCCAGCTTTTAAATTAAACCGAGCTCCAGAGCTAGCTTGAGGCACTCGTGATTTCGTGCTGAGGAAAGCCGGTGTGCTTGGCAGGAGTCCTGAGCTAGTTTCCAGAGGTGACTCCTTCACCAGACGGGTACCATGCGAGCATCCCTCTGCACACACCAGAGGAGAGGGATGCTCCCAGCAGCTGTCCAGCCCAGTGCTGCTCAGGATGGCATGGGGAAGAGACCCTGGGTCCTCTCTCACGTGCAATCGGGCAGCTGCATCGGTTGAGCTTATAATCGTCACTGGAACAAGCTTTAACAAGTTGTCATAGCAGTTGTTCCAGTACGCTGGCTCCACTGCTGTTCCTCTCCCTGGAACGTGCTCTCATTTAGGCTGCACCGGGGCCCTTGTTGTTTACCCTCTAAAAATAGATTTTTGGAGAGGATCTAATTACCTGAGCCCAAGACAACGACGAAAGGAAGGAAGAAAAGAGAGGAAATGAAAGCCAAGGGCCAAAGCCTCCCAGGTTTCAGTGAATTTGGAGCACTGCTGTGATGGCTCGGGCACCTCTAGAGGGTAAAGCTTTGACAGGGCACTTAAACGTTTTAGCCGCATGGTTTAGCTGGGGGGAGGCAGCCGAAAATGGATGTAAGCCAGCAGGAGGGGATAATCTCTCATTCTTTGTGTTGACTCCTCCTTTCCACCCCACCAAAAATACCCACGTACACAAATATTTAATGTGAAGGCAGAAATTAGTTTCTAAATATTCCATTGGGATTTGCCATGCTTGTAATTTGTTTGGCACTGATAATTACACCTTACGTTTTTTCCAGCTTTACTTAAAAGTGTGTACTGCTCACCCATGCATTTAATTATTGCTCTGTGACTGCTACAAGGTTATTTATTAACGAGTTATTTTATCTTGATACAGTGGATCTTTTCTCTTATTCCCCTCCTTAATGTTGTGTTATTTTCATCAGAGAAATTTCAGAGAGTGAATGCAAATTGCATAGCCCCACAATCTTGCTCTCCCTTACTTTGCTATTAGTATGTCAGTATGCTGAATGCTGATGTGTCTCCAGTGCTGCACCACTGTAATGATATATCCTCTTTTATATGTGGTTGTCAGCGCAAATAATTAGACCTAAAAGTTATAGCTGAAATATAATCCAAAAATGGCAAGGCCCTGTTTTGGAAATTGTCTATAAAATGTCAGCACTCAAGGATGCATTGCGAGCATAAATAGTGCAGCATTGTTTGAGCACAAGATTAGACTGTAAATGCATTTTTTCTGGTTCCAATTTTTCCTCTCCTGCTGTTGATTCTGTCAATAGATTGCAAGGCTCCAGCAACTGCCTTTCCATTTGAAGCCCTTCCTTAAAATGATAGCGCTAGGGAGAGATGAAAGGTGTCTACAGATGAGTAAACCACGCAGACCAATGATCACATTTGAGGATATCTCCTACATTCACTCCTTCCCGACTCTCGAGGAGGTGGTTCCTGAGGGTTTTGGGCAGGGCAGAGGTGTGGCAAGGGTGAGAGCCCATGCATCGAGCACCCTACAGCTTTGCTGGCTGGGGTAAAGCAGTTGGGCAATGTCACCTTTTCAGAGCTGTCCCCTCGCCTCCCTCTCCACCGATCCCAGTCGGGAGGTTGGAGCAGAGCCCTCAAAATTCCCTCTGCTGTGCCGGGGCCAGGGAGGAGCAGCACAGCCCGGGCAGTGCTCGTCCTCCTTCAGAGCAGAGGGGACTTCAGAGCCAGCTGGGTGTGTGGGAAGGAAGCCCAGAAGCAAGGGCAGGCAAGTGGAGGTCCCTGCATCCCTGCAAGCTGGAGGAAGGGCTGTTAGCATTGTCGTTTGCTCAGCTGTACCGTGGCCAAGGCGGCCAGCAGGGAGAACAGTTTGGTTTCCACTTCCCTAGCAGCACCGCGCAGTTTTGGAAGCATGGGCAGTCCTCCTGGCACTGTTGTGTTTCCAGCAGGGCCTCGCTGCGTGCCAGCATCTCAGCACGCGAGAGACAGGCTCACAGCAGCCGCTGCGTGTCCTGAGCGCTCCTGCTCGGAGCCTGCAGCCCTTGCAGACAGCACCAGGTCCCTGGTTCTCCAAGGGGGTAACGTCACCCTCAGAGGGAACCTGAGATGTGAGGAAACGGCTGCTCCTGCGGTGACAGGAGCCGGGCAATCGATCCATGCTCTTTGCTCTCAAGGCAAGGAATGTGCATGTTAATGCATGCTGAATTATTAACACTTCTCAATCTCAACCTTTGTGGCTGTGGTGTTGCCTGGTCCCCTCCTTTCTCCCCATGGTCCCCGTATCAAGCAGGGAGCTTGGTCTCCACGCTGCCCTTTCTCTCTGTCCTGTGGGATCCAGGGCGCGGGCTCAGGTTGCTCACCACTCTGGGGTTTCACTTCTCTTCACTTCACTTCCCAGGGAACGCTCACAACAGGGAGGCGTGCTCAGTAGTGGAGCAGCGCAGAGCCCTTACGATGCCTGTTCTTGGGATGAATGACAATGAATCTCATTTTTGACAGTCTGCTGGTTTAACTAAACTTCTGAATTACACTATTGTCCGTTGAAATAATTGTAATACTCACAGCAATTCCTCTTGTGCTGTTCTTGCAAAACCTCCAAACCACCTTCTCTGATCTTTATCCAGAAAGAAGATTAAAAGGAAAAAAAAAAGAAAAATTTCTTGTCAAGAAAATTGTAATAAAAAGGGAAATTTCATTGCCTCAGTAAATGAAGAACAACAAAAATTTCTGGAGCACTTAAGGTAGCATCATGGGCTGTGCTAGCCCATGTAATTTGACTTGTAAATTGGACAGAAATTTGGAGAATGCTGCTTTTTGAGGAGTTAGACTGATTTAAATTATTACCAGACTTTTATGCTAGAAAAGCAAGCGACTTAAATCGCCGGCTTGAGCCTGAGGAATGTGTTGATGGTGCTCTCAAGCTGCTGTGAGAGCTCTGCCAGCTTTCACTAATGCTAACTGACAGCATCTCCCCTTCTCCCTCCATGCTGGCTGGGACGAGAAGCTGCCAATTCTCCCCCAAGAGGATGGGAGGCCGATGGAGCCTGTCCCTTCCTTTGCCTGCGCTCCTGCCAGAGCATCGTCCGGGCCAGACCTCTCACCGAAGGCATTGCCCTGACCCGCTCCCACCTCCCGTGTCGAGAGCTGACCCCTACACGTGGCATCCCTTTTTAGCAGCTGCGGTGCCTTGGGCACCACTGCTCTCTGGCGCAGAGCAACGAGCCCATCGTAGTGTGCTAACGAGAGGAGGCCAGCTCAGCCGTTCTGGGTTGCAAAAGTACACCATGGAGGCCTGTTTAACTGCTCATCTGTTGCCAGGCTTGAGAGCTGAGGCCCCACACAGCTTCCAGACAGGCATAGTATGTGTTGAGGTTGGGGACGCTGCAGCTTGCCCACCTTTCTCATATGGTTTGATCTGCAGGAGAGTTTTCCTTGCCACTCATCCCTTCTCTAGGCACATGGATGTGCTGGCCACCTCCACTACTTCACTGTGGGTTATACGGGGTGAAGGGGCTCAGCCCTTCAAAGTGCTGTGAGAGAGCCCCCAGCCCCTTTGGAAGCGCATCTTCCCTGTGCTGTCCACAGGGGAGCAGGGGTGGTAGCTGCCAGCTTCCCCGGAGAGAGGAGGCTGCAGTGCCCACAGGCACTGCCTGTACGGGACACATCAAGGGGGACACGGCCCCAGGAGCACCCCAAGAGCAGTGCTTGACACGGGGGCACGGTGCAGGGGAGTCTGCAGCAGGCTGTGCTGCCTCTGGTCTCACAGGGCTGGGAGGCAGCCTGTTTGTGCATGCTGGGCTCTGACCTTCCTGCATGGGCTTCCAGTCTCGTCTTCCCGTGTCCTTGTATGCGAGTTCCTGTGCACCTTCCCTCTGCCTGTCCTGCCCTCGCACCGCTTTCTCTCTGACGCCGTAGTGGCCTCCGGTGCCTGCCAGCCTGTTTGCCTGGTGCATGTGTGTGAGCGCTCCGTGCACACCTATGGCTTTATCCTCCAACTTTGCTCTTTTTTATTTTAATCCAGTGTGGGTGGGTGGGTTTGGTCCTTGGATGGGAACGCAATTTGAACAGCTTCTACCTGAAATAATTTGACACCACGTTCATTGGAAACTAAAATGTTGACTCTTAACGAACGGTGCTGGGATGCTTTGGTTGGAAGTACACGCCATCATGTTGAACCATTGCCATGTCCATCGGGTTAACTCCGTATTCTCATGACTGTGTAGCACTTGAGTACACTTTCAGTTCTGTCTCATTTGGGGAGCGCTGCCCCGTCAGTCAGGTAACGCCTCCCTGGCGATTGCTCATGTAGCTATTGATTTGAGATTTAATAATTGATTAAAAGAAACAACCAACAAGACTTTGGATTTAGACATTCCAAATAAAAAAAAATAAAAAGCAAAGCAAGTTATCCTTCCCCTGGCTGGTAAGGAGCTAATGAGCCCTGTTTTGTCACCGAGACGATGTGTAGTACACACACAATGTTGACAGTATTGTCTAATTTATCACGAAGTCTTAGCTCTGTTGTACATGCTAGCGTGGGGGCTTCCGTCTTCAGTCTATTTCTGCAAGCCTGTTGGTTTGGGAATGAATCATCAAAGAGAGAGCACCAGTGCAATTTGATTTGGGGAGAGTCAGCTTGGCAAGCGGAGCTGACACCTCTGCGGCTCGCCGGGCTGTCAGCAGCTTTCCCGTCTGCGGTGGCAGGAGCCAGGCCAGCAGAGCCGTGTCCCCCCGGACCCCAGCGCCCGCGGGGCCGGTCGTGCCTGCGGCGTTGTGAGCTGGCACCGCTCGGGCTCCTGCCCAATTTCCAGCTTCCCCCAGCGCCGTGGCTGTTGGCTGCTCCGCCGGCCCGATGCGCTGATGGAGGAGCGGAGTTAGCAGGGAGAGAATCCTCGGGAGCCGGTCAGTCGTGAACCCGGCCGATGCTCTGGAGCTGCCTTTTTGGGGGAGGAGGCTAGAGCAGAGCAGGGCTGCTGGGCGAGCCACGTTCGAGCAGTTTCCCTTTTTAACCGCAGAATAAAATGAGCCTGCCCAGAGGAGACAAAGATTTAGCGAGCACAGTTGTTTCTCTACCCTTGCTTAAATAGGCCCATAACGCTAACCCTGAAGAAGGGGCCTCATTTCTCAGTGTCATTTTTCCTGATGGGAATGCATATGGCAGGCAGCTTTAGAGCTTTATTGGAGCTGAGAGTTGCTTACAAATAAGTCTTGAATGAAATACCCAGCAAGGGATTGATATGAAGAGAAGCTGTGCAATGAAATAAGGAGGAATACATCTCCCGAAGTGCTGCCACAAAGGTGGGTAGGGTTCTGCCAGCCCGGCTCTCTTCTGTCAAAATGGATATGATCTCACATCTGTCAGGATTAGTTCTCTCCTGCCCAGCAAGGTGATCTGTTCAGGCCCTGACAATGTCATGCAGCTCTGGCAACTATTTTTCCTGAGCCAAGGTAGAACCTGAGTTACATTTTGAAAAGAATGATCTTTTATTTAGCAGCATACGTGTGCTAATTCAGAAAGAAACCCTTCTGCTGCTCCTGCCCAAACCCTGTGAGGTTTAGGGTCCAGGTTGCTTTACTCTAGAGCTAAGAAATTGAGCAGGTAATTCCGTTCTGCAGAGCTTCAGCGGGCCCTGCATGGAGAGAGCGTGTGACTGGCATTTGTGCATGCTCTCTAATTAGAGGGATGGAATTTAAATGGAGAAGTGTTTCGTGTTAGTAATACGATTTCAAAAGGCTATGTTTGGAGGGAATGGGTTGAGCCATCCCTTAATGAGTTCTTCTAATAAGATGCCAGTGGCTAAGGAGGGAGAGCGAAGTGTGTGCAATTTGGCAAAGCAGTGAACAGGTTTTGTACTTCATTTTATCTGTCCCGAGGGGTAGACAGGCAAAACCATTGAACCCCCCTCACGCGTACCCCCCGCAACGCAACCGAGTGCTCTCTGCTGCTTCCGTGACCCTACTAGCTGTCTCCTCCTTGTTGCAGTGCGGCGTGTTGCTCCTCGATTCTCTATCCCTCCGAGCAACCACGAGGTGATGCCTGGGGGGAGCGTGAACCTCACGTGCGTGGCGGTGGGTGCTCCGATGCCCTACGTGAAGTGGATGGCTGGCGTGGAGGAGCTGACCAAAGAGGACGAGATGCCCGTCGGTAGGAACGTCCTGGAGCTGAACAACATCGTGCAGTCTGCCAACTACACCTGCGTGGCCATCTCCTCCCTCGGCATGATCGAAGCCACAGCCCAGATCACTGTCAAAGGTAAGGAATTATTCCTCCTGGTGCTTCTGCTTGAGTTTCAGTGGTGCGGCCCTTTGCCAAAGTGTTTTTGGGTGCAGCCAACTGCCTGCAGTCTCCTGTGACTTTTCCACCTTGCAAGGGAGGTTTCCAAACCCACAACTTTGTTTTTTCCTGCTCACAGTTTGGTATTTGCTTAGGGGGTCATTTCCTTTCTCCCTACAAGGGGCATGACGGGGGACAGGCTGGGTCCCTGTAATGCCATGAGGGAACCTCCCTGCGTCTGTGCTCATCAGCAGGATCAGCTCAGCACAGCGGCAGGACACGGGCTGTGCCGGGGCAGGGGTGCGTGGATGTCTGCAGCCAGAGAGCTGCTGGAGCAGAGAGGTCCCTCTTGCAGCAAGGGCAGGACAAGAAGGTTAACCCCAGCAATGTGAAGTGTCTGTGGGCCTCACCAGGAGCATCCTCCCCTCCTGCAGGGAGGAGCTCTCATTTTAAGACTGTTGCACATTGCTCTGATCATTTTCCTTTTTCCC
>NW_010164882.1:65531-78772 GCF_000695765.1 Mesitornis unicolor | reverse complement strand
CCCTTTCTTTTGTTGCCGTCCTTAAGGCGTGTTTCCTGCTGCCCTTTCACAGGTAGCTTTGCCCCAGAGAGGATGTTACTGCTGATTGCTGACCACCACAGGGCAGCCCACCCAGACAGCTCCCTCTTGGAAGCTGAAATATGCGTCCTGCCTTTCCCATCAGGGGCCAAGCAAGTCCACATTACCCTTTCCCTCCTCTCCTTGCAGTTGATTTGTAGCTCAGATTTCCACAGACGTCATCTTTTGAGTCTGTCTGTTCTTGCAGGCCCCCTCCTGCACTGTGGCCACCTTTAGCACCAAGTCCCTGCTTGAATAAATCAGACAATTGAGTGTTAGCCCTCTCTGACCTGGAGATTAACAGCAAATTGTCTTTTCTGTGGTGCTAGGCAGAGGATGCTTTTAACCTTGGCCGCACACCGCTCCCTTTACTCGCGGCGCCTGCTTGTCAGTACCTTTTCCTGCCCCCATTTTCTTACAGAGCACAGGGGTTGCCTTGGTTATAGTACATGCCCAAGAGTGTACGGAGGAAGGGAACATGATGGGGAGGTGGTTTTGGCATGGAGGGAGGAGGTGGGAACTGCACCATGGCACTGATGGTTCTCAGTACTTACCTCTTTGTACCTGGGATGACTCTGCTTTGCTCCCTTTTTGGCTGATGTGATGCCCACTGCCACCAGGGCTGCAAGGCCCCCAGAACAGAGCACTCTGCTCAGCTCCTTTAGCCCTCTGCCTTCCTCCTGGTTTCTGTCCTTTCTATACCTCCACTCTGGATATCTTACTGCTTCTGTCCCTAACCCCTTCACCCAGCACAGCTTCTCCTGTGCTTGCTGGAAAGCAGGCCATTTGCAGGGCAGGCAGGAGAAGCAAGATGACACAGAGCTGATGACAGTAAGTGCATCAAAGGTGCCAGGCTCACTCCTTGCTCACATGCAGGCTGCACACCCAAGAGCTGGCAAGAGTCAAGCTTGCAGCTTTCCAAAGGAAAGAGTGGATGAGTGTCATCTGTCCTTGAAAGCCTGAGGGAGGCTGCCAGTTTCTTGGGTGCTTTCAGAAACACGTTGCTTTAGGCTGTAGTATTGGGCGAGGTGCATTTGCCCTCCCTGAGACCTCCATGGATAGTGGTGTGGTGTCTGGCTGTGCATTGCATGACCTTCCCTCCCACACCAGCTCAGCCCTCACTGATTCTCTCAGTATTCCTGTTGCAGTAGCACTGGAAAAGGGATCCTCCCCAGCACTCAGAGCAGTCATGCTCCTGTGCTAAAGAGCCTGCCCTCCACAGCTGAACCACATGGAAACTGGAAACCTGATGGCTTTGCCAAAGAATGAAGTACTTGAGGATCTTAATTTGGGCTGAGCCTTTTTCCTAGTTCCTCGCCAAGCACAGCTGCATTACAAGTCACTAATGACTTTAACTAGAGTGGTTTGTGGGAGGTTTAAACTTACTGTAGACTTTAATTCAGTCGTTGCCTTAAAGTGTTTGTGTACTCTGCGTGTCTCTCTCACACTCATTCTCTTTCTTTGTTCTTTTGGTAAAATGGCAAATCTGGAAATGTTTGCGTGCAGTAGCTGCGTTCTCATTAACACTTCAGAGATGTCAGTGTCACAGAGTTCCTGTGTAACAGTTTATTGTCTGGTTGCAGTTTGACACACCACCCAGTGAAATAGTGGATGTGAAAGTTGGTAATTTCTCTGGCTGTATCCCTCCTGCATGTACTGTAACACTTACAAGGCATTCCCCCATCAACCCATCTAACAGCACTGCCCGTGAACTCCCTATGGCCTAAGATGCTGTCTCGGTGGAAGCAGAAGCATAGCTCCAGATTACCCGTGGTGCTCTGATTGCTTTACTGTAGCCCTCTGTAAATCAGCTGTACACCTGGCTTCTGGGGCCAGCCCTGCCCAGCAAGCACCTTCCCACTGCCAGCTGAACCCCCATGACAGAAACATTCCTGCATCCCCGTTGAATTACCTTTATTTAGCCTGCTGCTGGTAAGTGCGTCAAGCACGTCTAATAACATGATTGCTCTGTTTATCCTTCCATTAAGAACCACTTCAAGCAATATATGGTAATATAAAAATGCATGTTCTAAAGGATGAAATGATTTCTGCCTTTTAAAGAAGAATGTTAATGGGAGGTGGCAGCTCCATTTTTGTCCCCCTCCTGCACATTGCAGGGTTTGAGCCGGCTGAATTATTTAAATCACACCTCTCTGCCTTCCAATTGCAGCACTGCCAAAACCTCCAACAGAGCCATTAGTGACTGAAACGACAGCTACCAGCGTGACCCTCACCTGGGATTCGGGCAACTCCGACCCCATTTCGTATTACGTCATCCAGTACAAGCCCAGATCCTTGGAGGGTCAGTTCCAGGAGGTGGATGGCGTGGCAACAACCCGCTATAGCATAGGTGGGCTCAGCCCCTTCTCAGAGTACGAGTTCCGCGTCATCGCAGTCAATAACATTGGCAGGGGTCCCCCCAGTGATCTGGTTGAGGCCCGGACAGGAGAGCAAGCTCCATCAAGTCCCCCCCTCAAAGTCCAGGCACGGATGCTGAGCGCCAGCACCATGCTGGTCCAGTGGGAGCAGCCGGAGGAGCCAAATGGACAGATCAGAGGGTACCGCGTTTACTACACCACTGACCCACATCTGCCTCTGAGCATGTGGCAGAAACACAACACCGACGACAGCCACCTCACCACCGTGGGCAGCCTCATCACGGGAACCACATACAGCATCCGCGTCCTGGCCTTTACTTCGGTGGGTGACGGGCCCCCCTCGGACATCATCCAGGTCAAAACACAGCAAGGCGGTACGTATGGGGCGAGGTGTCACTGCTCCCTGTCCACCCCAGCGGCTTGCAGCTCAGCTGTGTGTCTGGTCTGCACCAGGCATCACAACTGCACTTGCTGCTCAGATGGCTGCATATCAGAGTGGCATCCCCACCCCAGGGCCATCAGATTTAAGCTGTCAGCTTGTCCTGGGGAGTCAATCAATCTCTGTACAAGTAACATAGCCCATAGTTTTGTCTGGGCTTTTACAGTGGCTAAAAATGTGACACAAGGTCCTGGATGTGGATGTTGGGGATTGGACTAGATGATCTTTTGAGGTCTCTTCCAACCCCTAACGTTCTGTGATTCTGTGTTGGAACTGGGCTGGACCTTCTGGGGTCTGCGTACACCCTCTATAACTACCTGAAAGGAGGGTGTAGCAAGGTGGGGTTGGTCTCTTCTCCCTCGCAGCTAGTGATACGACAAGGGGTAATGGCCTCAAGTTGCTCCAGGGGGGTTTAGGTTGGATATTAGGATGAATTTCTTTACTGAAAGAGTGGTCAAGCACTGGAACAGGCTGCCCAGGGAGGTGGTGGAGTCACCATCCCTTGAGGTGTTTAAAAGATGAGGAGATGTCGTGCTTAGGGACACAGTCTAGTGGCGAACTTAGGGCTGTTTCGATGGTTGGACTCGATGATCTTTTGGTCTTTTTCAACCAAAACCATTCTACACGTGTGGAAGGAAGGAGCCGGGATGTGGTCAGGGGCTGGAATTCCCAGAGTCACCTGCCTGGGTCCCAGAGGGGGTTGCTTGTTTCCCAGTTTGTTCCAAGAGCACAGTACTGGGGGAGAGGGAAGAAGGGAGGGTCCAGAAGGAATGAGACAGGATCTTCACAAGGTGAAACGCAGACCTTGCAAAGCCGTGCGACTCCTTTCCCTGCATCTGCCTCCTGGCACTAACCGTGTGTTTGGTCCCCAGTTCCTGCCCAGCCAGCTGATTTCCAGGCAGAGGCAGAGTCTGATACCCGCATCCTGCTGTCGTGGCTGCCCGCCTCTCAGGAACGCATTACCAAATACGAGCTGCTGTACTGGGAAGGGGAGGATGGCACTCAGGTGAGGATCCTGCCTCTGCGTCAGCCGCACTTGGGGCTGGGCATCACAATTCAGCAGCTTGGGAAGGGGCTCTGCTTGAGCTGGGGTGGCAGCAGGACTGTGTTTTCTCCAGGTTTCTTCTGTTTTATGGGTGTGTGAAAGGAGCGTGGCAATCTCGGGCTGGTTTCTGTGTAAGTGACCTCAGCAGTGCTTGTTGCTGCCCAGCAAAGTAGCCAGTGACTGGTTTGGGACTGGAAAGGCTCCAGAATACCATGACACCATCCTTGAGGCATACTTACTGCTGGTGCCTTTAAACAGTTGTGCAGGCTAGTAGGGCTTCCAGGTAGGTCTGAAACGGCCTCCAAAGTGTGTCTGCAACTCCAGGACTGGTTACATTAAAGGAGCAGATTGAGGAGAGGCTGGAGAGACCCCTTCCACGTTTACTGTGACTTTCTGTGGAGCCAGAGTGGGTGATGGCACTGCCTATTCCCTTGGCATTGGGACCTAAGCACTACCTTTTATTCTCCAACTACACCAAATAATCTGTGTTTCCCTTTATTTGCCAGCAAAAGGTGGAGTTTGACCCAACCTCCTCGTACGCCGTGGAAGGTCTCAAACCAGACACGCTGTATAAGTTTCGTCTGGGTGCCCGCTCAGAGCTGGGGGTAGGAGTCTACACCCCAACCATCGAAGCCAGAACTGCCCAGTCCAGTAAGTTTCTGACACACCACTACTGAAGTCAAAGCAAAAGCAGTCCAGTTCCCTTCATCTGGACATGGAGTAGCTCAGTGCCTCTGCCCTTGTGGGTCTGCAGGGGTGTTGGCATAGAGTGTGCTAAAGGGTGCAGTGGGGAAAGTCAGCTGGGGTTTTGGATCAGGGCTCTTTGGCAGAGGGGGTGCACCCAAGTGGTAAGTTCTTTCTTCATGTCTTTTCCCTAAGGGTAGATGCATAAAAACTGATGGAGGAGTGAAACAGGCTGGGAAATTGCTTTGGAGAGATTGATTTGAGTGGGTTTGTGCATCTCTATGAATTCACTCCCATGCAGGCAAGCTGTCTGGACAGGCAGCATATGGGTGTTTGGCTCTAAATGCGACTGTCTCCAAACCATGGGATTTACACCCCTTCGCTCACTTCCAGCTGCCTTGCTTCTGCAGGGGTCCTTAACTGGTCCATACCCTTGATTGCAAGGTGAGGCATCCTCTGAGACCAGATATGAGATGTGCCCGTGGCTGCCAGGCAGCTGGAGGAGGCAGTTTGGGCAAGTGGCTGTTTGATTGGGTTGCATGGGCAAGTGAGGCTGCTGCTTTTGGAACTGCAGGGCTAGGGGAAGCCAGAACAAGCTGCAGCTGAGTTAATAGAGAGGCTGATAATGAGGTGACCCAGGCAATATCACTTTCATCCTCGCTCTGCCCCATGTGATCGCCGAGGAGGAGTTTGCATTGCTCTCATTGGCAGCTCAAAGTGCTGCGCATAAGCAGATTAGGGCTATCAAAGGGCCCTGCGATAAGCTCGTTTTCACTAACGATTTTTGGGCTTGCCATTATGCAAAGAGCATTAAAAGGGAGGAAAAAAAGACATTTCCGTTCGCTCCGTCTGTCTGGGATTTAGTAGCTATGTGGGGTGAGCAGTTGGCAAAGGCAGCCAGCTTTCCCTGCAGGGAGGGTGCCAGCGTGCACAGCAGCCGAGAGCCTGAGATGGCCATTAGAAAGGGAGCTCAGGCAGGGAAGAGCAGCTCTGCTTGCTACTGAAATGACCTTCTCTTTGAGGAAAACTCAGCTTCATTAACATATCAGTTGCAGGGATTCCTCCACCTCATTAAGTGAGCTAATGGTGTCTTAGTGCTGCACTATAGACAGGTATGAAAATGGAGGTTCAGATCATGCAGTTATAAATATTTGAATATTGAGAACAAATTCTGAGTGTGGGGATTTGTATACCTATTTCAGATAGCTTTTGTATTGATAGGCAAAGGTTGAACCAACTCTCCTGCCACTTAAATTAATTCCATCAGTGGATGCTCTTATCCTTGAACGCGCTTAATCAGAAACAGCTCCTTGCATAAATGAGTCCTTCAGAGGCTCACAACAGCCCAAGTAAGAGAAACCTTGGCTTTGTGGACTCTTCAAGGCAAACAGCTTCCCATGACCTACTCCACATGCTGTCTGCCCGCAGGGGATCTCATACCGGTCTGTTTTTAAGGCTGTTGCTTCACTGGCCAGTGGAGCGGTAGCTGACTGATTATGGCATCTGTTTAGTAAGAGAGATGTGCTCAGGTTGGAAGAAATTTGGCCAGAAGCCACAGGAACATCTTGGTTTGGCCAGTGAAACCTCCTTACATTGAGGGACCTAAGAGTTCTTTGATTTATCCAAGAAGTGACTGGGTCTTGGTTTACAGGCCCCTACTTGAGAATAGTTTGTCACGCTATTCTATGGGAAAGGTCCTTGGCAGTTACGATCAGGCTGTTCAGTGAGGGTGACAAACCAGGGTGCTGCTCCCAGGGCAGCGTGGATCTTGGGTACTGGGGCTCTCAGAGTCTAGTGGGTCTTTCAGAAAGCTCTGCTTTAGCTCAGCAGAAGTCGAGTGCACACTGCACAACTTCCAGGCAGAGATTCGTTGGTCTGCACTTAGCAGCACCTCACATGAGGTAGTTGGATCAGTCCCCTGTGGCCTTAGAATTTACTAGTCTAGAAAAGGTGTTGCTCCCAGCTTCAAATTTGTCTCCTTCCTGCACTCTTCCATCTGGTTGCCCTGAGAAAGGCTGTTAGATCTTGGAGGTTGACATGTTCAGACGGGACTCGGACTCCAGGAGCAGTCAGGCTCCTGCTTTCTGAAGAACTTGTCTTCAGGCTGTATTCCTGGCCTTGACAAACCAGTCAAGGCTAAGGTAGGAGGCATATTACAGCTAATGAGTCACTGGTGGGCTGGAGAAGGATGTCTGTATTGCTGCTGCTGGGCTTTTCTTGTGGCATCCCTGCTCAGGAGTGGTAGGGATGCTTGTCCAGGAGGGCCAGAGCGATGCAGTGCCTCTTTGCACCCTTCCAGCGGCACAGCTCAGACCCCATCTCCTGAGAAAGACGGCTGCCTTCTGGGCTGTCTTTCCTGCCAAGCTGCTTGCTTAGTTACTGGGCACCCTGCAAAAAGTACAAGTGATGCTGCTTTGAGGGCCTGAGGAGCACGGGGGAGTTTTGCAGGAGTCTGCAGTGCCTCAGGCAAGCAGCGTGATGCAGGAGAGGAGCATCAGCTCTGTGCCCATCAGGGCTCGGCATTAAAATGCTGTTCTCACTCGAAATATGAAGGTGGGTCTTGAGGCTGCCTTTTCCCTAGCTGAAGGAGAAGGTGGGCTGGATGGGTGCACAGGGCTGCTGTGGGCTGGCGGGGGAGGCCGGTGTGAGTAGCCTGGAGGCAGCAGAGATTTGCACAGTGCGTGTGTGGATCCATCTGCGTGTGTAGGTGATGCAGGCCACCCAGTCTGCTCTTTGCTGGCCCCAGGAGGGACACTTCCACTCCTTGTGCATTTTAAGTTGATCCTGCTCATGTTACCAAGTTTTATTTTGCTTTCTTTAAGTGTTAATCTCAGTTTTTGCCTTGCATGTCATGTGTGTGACTCTTACCCAGTCAACAGCCAACATTTGACCTGCCCACGCTGCCAGCCAAAGCTGCCTTTGGAGAAGGAGCTCACTGCTGCATCCCAAGGGATGCCATGGAGGCCCAAAACCAGAGCAAGTCTCTTCTGTGAAGGACCTCTCTACAGATAGTGGCAAAGGAAAGGCTTGCCAAACTCCTTATGTCTCACCTGTCCCCTCTGGGGGATGCCACCAGGCACTTGTCTACCTTACGCCCGCCCTGAATTCACTCTTGGTGTTGCTTTGGTGCTACATCTTCCTACTGTCTTCCCTGACACTTCTGTGCTGATTAACCCAGAGTGTGAGGATTTGTTTTCTAACCTTGCTCTGTAGCAGTGTACCAGATGGCAGGGCCAAACCTGCTCTGCCTCCCTCACATAGGCAACTGTTTGCTTCCACGTGTTGCTTTGACCTCTCTTTCCTCCCATGTAGCTCTCACAGCAGCAGCCTGACTCTGCTCAGGCGTTACCTCCTCCAGCTCCATCACTGTCCCCTCTGCCTCCACCTTTCCTCTCTCCAGACACCCCATCAAGGACAAGCTCTGAGCGCAGAAGTGGGCACTAAGAGTTACATGCAGCTTGCAAGCAAGTGAGCCTTGTTCCCAGCAATCAGAGATCACCAGTGGCATTGGGAGGTCCTGCTGTCCCCATCCCAGATCTTCTCCCACCAGCAAAGCCAAGGCACAACTGTTGGGTGCTTTATTTATCTGAGGTCCCTGCTGCCATCTGCAGTAACATCAGTTGCATTTGCCATTGAGCAGGCAGGCTTGTCCTTGTGCCCCAGGAAGGCGCTGCTGCACCGATGGATTCAAGAGTTATGGCTTGGGAAAGGGCACCAGTCTTTTTTCAGGCAATACTGAGTGCAGTGAAGAATGAAAGCAGCCTTTTTTGTAGCAAAGTAAGTAAGAGACCTTGTACTCTGTTATTGCTTGGCCAGTCAGCTTCCTAGCCTTGCTCCCTTTGCTTAGGGCTCTTGCCTCCTGTGCAAGCACCCATCTCCCTTGTGCCTTACCCAACCAGGTGGGCTCCCTTCCGTCTCCAGGCTTCCAACCTTATGAGAAACACCTCAGTGCAGCTCCCCTTCCCTCTGTGTATGCCTTGCCAGCAGCGAGACATGGCCTGGGCAGCACAGACACCTCTGCGCTGTTGTGTCAATAGAGCAGGAGATGTCTGCAGCATCCCTGGGTGGTGAGGTCAAATGAGAGGGGGCTGCTGCTGTTGTGAGAGGGCTCCCGTGCTGCTGGGACCCTGGACAAAGCAGAACTCTAGGACATTTGTCTGGTTCATTCACTTCTCCAGCTTTGCAGAACTGCTGTCCTGTTGCAAGGACAGCCCTCAGACATCTCTCCTTTCCCAGGACCTCTCTTCACAGAACCCCAGAATGTGAGGAGTTGGAAGGGCCCTGCAAAGCTGATCCAGTCCAACCCCTGCCAGAGCAGGATCACCAGAGCAGTCACACAGGAACACGGCCAGGGCTTTGGGTGTCTCCACACAAGGAGACTCCACAACCTCTCTGGGCAGCCTGGGCCATGCTCCATAACCCTCACACTCACAAAGTTTCTCCTCATCTTCAGCTGGAACCTCCTGTGCTCCAGCTTGGGACCATTGCCCCTTGTCCTGCCATTGGCCATCCCAGAGCAGAGCCTGGCTCCTTCCTCCTGACACTGCCCTTTCCCAATGGATCCCCAGGAATGAGGGCACCCCTCAGGCTCCTCTGCTCCAAGCTCAAGAGCCCCAGCTCCCTCAGCCGCTCCTCAGCAGGAGATGCTTCACTCCCTCCAGCATCTTTGTGGCCCTGCTGGACTCTTTCAAGCAGTTCCTGTCCTTCTTGAGCTGAGGGCCCAGCACTGGACACAAGATTGCAGCTGTGGTGTGAGCAGGGCAGAGCAGAGGGGCAGGAGAACCTCTCTGCCCTACAACCGCCCCGTCTCATCCACCCCAGGATGCCATTGGCCATGGCACATAGATTCCCCCTCTAGATCTCCTTCACTGCCCTTTCCCAGCAGTGCTGTGTGGAGGGCACTGCTGCCCACATCCTGTTCCTCCTGCTGTGACCAGTTAACTCAGGTGGTTTTTTGCCTGGGAGGGGACAAGACCTGTCTGCCTTCCCCTGTACAGCTCCATAGGCCAGGAGGGCACTGAGGCAGGTAGTTTGGCAGGCACAAAGCAGTCAGTCCTCGATAGCAGGCCCACGTGCAAAGCAGCACAGTCCCGTTATCTCCCATTTCCACATGCTGCCTGGCTCCCACCTAGGTCAGGGTGCTGCTCGCAGCTGATGGTCGTGATTTCAAGCCCTGCCTGGACACTCTCCAGCCAAGCTCAGTCACCTGCTTTCACCACACACTGTTGTTTCCTCCACTTGTCTAGGAGCGGGTTTTTGCAAGCCTTCCTGCAATCTGGTGTGTGAGCTTCCCCTTCTGCCACTCTTGCCTTCTGTAGCTTCCTGCCTCTTCTGCTTTCCATCTGCTTCAGATCTTCACTGAAAGCATCTTTCTTCTCCCTACCAGTCTCTCTCTGTCACCCTCCTCCTTCCTTTCCTGCCATTTGTTGTGTTTGGTAAAGTGAGCGTCCAGAGCTGCTTTGGGGAGAGGTGCTCTCTGATGCAGAACAGCACTTCTGTCTCCGTGCTGTTCATCGGGCTTTCAAATACAAATTGCCCCCAGTGCCATCTTTGACGATCTGTGAGGAAAGCAGGCGGTTGTCCAGGAGGCTACTGGCTGAATTTCCATATGTGCATTCAGCGCTTGGTTGGCTGGGTAAAAGTTCCCTGTGCATTTTGGTTTGCCCTTCCACTCATTTCCCTTCATCTCCCCACTTCATTTATTTATCCCCAGCCCCCTCCGCCCCACCCCAAGAAGTCGAGTGTGTAAGCACCAGCTCCACTACCATCCGGGTAAGTTGGGTGCCACCGCCTGCCCAGAGCCGCAATGGGGTCATCACCCAGTACTCCATTGCGTACCAGGCAGTGGAAGGAGATGACAACACCAAGCATGTGGTGGATGGCATTGGACGGGAGCACTCCAGCTGGGAGATCAAGGACCTGGAGAAATGGACCGAGTACAAGGTGTGGGTAAGGGCTCACACCGATGTGGGGCCAGGACCGGAGAGCATCCCCGTGCACGTGCGCACTGACGAGGATGGTAGGTGTAACTGCATAGCTCCTTCAGCTCCTGCCTTGGGGTGACCAGGACTCTGGTTGCTGGAAAAGGGGGGGAAAGGAGCGGGGATGCTGGTCTGGGAGTGCTTTTCAAGCAGGAGCAGGGGCTGTCAGGAGCAGTGCCTTGGTCAGCTGCTCCAGGGAGTGGGTGTCCACGGTTGCCCTGGAGTTGGGATGGGGAATTCACAGCATCCCAGAATGTGAGGAGCTGGAAGGGCCCTGCAAAGCTGATCCAGTGCAACCCCTGCCACAGCAGGATCACCAGAGCAGTCACACAGGAACACGGCCAGGGCTTTGGGTGTCTGCAGACAAGGAGACTCCACAACCTCTCTGGGCAGCCTGGGCCATGCTCCATAACCCTCACACTCACAAAGTTTCTCCTCATCTTCAGCTGGAACCTCCTGTGCTCCAGCTTGGGACCATTGCCCCTTGTCCTGACATTGGCTAAATTACTCTGCTGGCCCTTGCTCTGATACAGTGGTTGCCTCCAGGCTGTGGGTCAGGCATCCCAACGTGATCCCACAGGGGTCCTGTGTGTGCTACCAGTGCTTCCTGTGCACAGGAGGAGGCTTTGCCCCTTGGACTTTTCAAATGTTTGGTGGTGGTGGTTTCCATTTTACTGAAGTTTTTTTTTTACTGAGTTTTCCCAGCCAAAGGCTTCTCTCACACTGTGAGATCAGGCCTTAAAGTCTACTTGTTGACCTGAAATCCAGCAAGCTAAAGAGGGGAAAAGAAAGCCATTTGAAACCTGTAGCTATCGCAGGAAAGCTGCTTCTTGCCCCAGCTTCCAGGCAAGCCACAGCTTATATAAATCTGCTCTTCCGCTCAAGAGTCAGAATATCTCATGTCCAGAGCACTTTACTGGATACGACAGCTTTAAAGAGAAATTGCTTTGTATTAGCAGGCCTGTCAGTTATGTCATCACGACTTAAGCCATTTCCTTTGGAAGTGCCAGAGCTCAGGGTGACAGTAGACGCTTCCATGGCTTCGTGCTGACCCCAGAAGCCGCGGTTTTAATGGGAGAAGAAAGAGATGCAGTGTCCAGGCAAAGCAAGGACGAGCTCTGCATTGCCCAGTCAGCATAGCAAATTGAAATCAGGCATGTTACAGTTTCCCTAAATGGGCTGCCACTGTCCCCTGCTCTCCCTGGCCCTGGAAGTGGCGTCTGGGAATGCTCGCCGACTGCATTCCTGGGCTGGCAAACACATCTGTGTGTGTCCTGCTGCCTGTATTGTTTGCTTCAGCTCTCATTCAGCCGAGTCATAGCCCAAGGGAAGCTGCTACCCCAGAAATGTCGCAACAAGCTCTCTCAGTTAGTTTTCGGTCACCAGGGTTGGACATTCCAGCTTAGCTGTCAGGAGTGATTTCATATCCCTCTGACGTGCTGATGCTCGGTAGATACCCACGACGAAGGAATGGGAAATGCTAAACTGTATTCTGAAAGCAAATTGAACTTTCCCCATTTGAGTCTCGGATGCAGCACACCCTTCCCATAGCGGGGTAGGATGGTGTTCCTCAAAACACCGTGGTCCACTCACGTTCGCATCCTCGTTTTCCAGCAGCATCCCCGTATCATGTCCTACCAAGGCCTCTTGCCTTCTCTTGCCAGCAGAGCTTGACACGCAGCTTCTGTCTGGTTCTCAGGGAGGATGATCTTGTTTCTCGCTTGGACTCCCAGCTGTGTTGTGTGGGCAGGTGTCTCGCTAGGGCAGGAGAGCCCTGTGGCTTCCGCAAGGTCACCGCGCTGAGTGAATCGTGGATTATAGCGCAGGCTGCTCCAGCCAGAGGGTGGTAACTATTCAAGCACAGCCCCCTCCATTCCCATACCTCGAGCTGGCCTCGTGGTACTAAAATGCTCCATTCTGCCTCTTTCTGTTTCATTTAATTATCTACAATTAAGAAGGACATCTGGGGAAAATAATGAATTGCCCTGCGGCTTAAAAACTGTGCTTACCTGCTGGGTAGCTGTTTCTTCCCATCTAGTTGGTTGAAACACCAATACTCATTATGTCTGCTGTCAGCTATCCATCCCTAATTATCTCATACTGATTATTTCTTGCTGTATTGAGAATTGGGGCACACCAGGTTCCAAACCCCTGGATTTTGCCAGGCAGAGAAGGGTGGAAGGGGTCCTGCAGTGGAGGTGCTAGGATGGAGCACAGGTCATTCCCTTGGGTACCAGGCACTGCTGTGGCAGCAGTATCCTCTGCAGGGAGTGCACACCTCTGCTCCCAGCTGCTTCAGCCAGGAGGAGCTTTCCAGGAGCAACTGAGAAGCTTAATTTTTTAGCATTGACATTTTTGTCACAGTCAATGCAGGAGCAAAAAGTAATAAGGAGGTAATTTTTCCAAATGGTAAATAGGGTATAAATACATTTTTAAAACGGGCCTCACCTTGCAAGAAAATTGATATTTTCTGGGCAGTGTAATTTTTCATTTTATTATCAAAAAGCATTCAGCTAGCCGTGCATGAAATACAGTCCCCAGAGCTGTCACAATCCCCACGGGCCCCTTTATCTGACTGAGCTCAGTGACTGCTGTCTCTGAGCTCTGGGTTATTGTTTTAGGATGGTGCTTTTCCCCCTCATTAACCTCTTGCTGTC